>NC_056729.1:1512786981-1512924481 GCF_019279795.1 Protopterus annectens | reverse complement strand
CATCATCTCTCTCTGCTCTTCCCTCATTAGCCCAGTTGTCGAGTATAATGCCCTATTTGACATGTACCTCACAAGACACATGCAACAGCTGGAAAGGCCACAAAAGTACCTCACGAAGAGGATCCTAGGCATTAAGCACATGTCCTACATGGTTAGACTAAAAAAAAACTCCAGCTGTTCTCAGTCTCATATCATCTACTAAGAGGCAATCTCTGCTTGACTTACAAAGCCATGTCTGACCCCACTCTGTTAGAAATGCTACACCTAAAGAAATCCCAATCCCTCCTCACCACATGCTCCAGAGACCTCAGCCTCATTACCACAATCAACAGAACATGCATGATGGACAGGTTCATAACCCAGAGACTGGCCATGCTCTGGAATAGACTTCCCATACACATCAAACAGAGCAACTCACTGGCCCTCTTTAAGAGAAATCTTGATGAGTGGATGGGAAATAGAAAGTTCACCCCGGAGATAACTCCAGTGGCTCTACTTGATAGAGGTACTGGGAACTAACATCGGGCGGCATGATGCCAGGGCACTTCTATGGGCTAGGCTTGTAAAGGCTCCAGGGCCATTAGACTAGTACACACCTATGAACCTATATACCTATATACACGTATATATATATATTTTTCACAGCACAAATGTGTCTGTGTGTGTGTGTGTGTGTGTGTGTGTGTGTGTGTGTGTGTGTGTGTGTGTGTGTGTGTGTGTGTGTGTGAATATATATATATATATATATATATATATATATATATATATATATATATATATATATATAAAATAAAAACATAGATAAATGTATAGCAGTTTAAAAACTGTTAGGCACTTTGGTCTGTCACACTTTCTTTTTTTAAGTGTTATAGTTAAGTTATAACAGCTTTAAACAATGTTTTCCCTACTATCACTGTTCTTTGCTGGCTGGTACTGTCCACTTTTAGTCCCTTTTATGCGACCCAATTTTAACAATGCCATAAAGATTGTGTCTTAAACTACGGAAGCACTAGTATCTCTCTTTCCCAATTGTAGAGTGTAATTTCAGCAGCCCATGCACTAAAACTACTTTACCTCTGGAATAGTTTATAGGTGATCATTCGGATAATTTTGTTGAAGTTTGCTTTACACTTTTGTATCATATGCTTCTGTAAAGATTTGTTGACACTCAAAGCAGTATGTATTACACTGTCTGTTTTTCTTTTTTTATTTATTTACCTGCATGTTTGTTTGCCAACTGGGTGTCCAAGCTGGTCAGAAATGGCTCTTTCAGCGTAGACTGAAAGAAATGAGTTGTGGAAACTGTATGCTGAAAATGACACACACGGTACAGTCTCTATACACATATAATCAGTACAGCTTTTATAAACATACCTCAGTTTAGGAGTTACAATCTTTTAACATCACACAAAAAGAATATATGATATATAATGTTGGATATTTACAAATGCTTTTTAAATTTAAATTAATTTACTCCTGAAATATAACATGGCATTGAGTTATTCTGCAGGAAAATAAAAGATTTATCTTCACCAGGATATGAATATTTTGGAAATAGAGCTTGTTGTAAGACAATGAATATAAATGTGATTCGCAATGGCACTGACATTTATAAAAACTGAGCCCTGGGGGAAGATAACACGTCATCTGGCCAATTTGCTTAGAACCAGCTTCTGTTTCTGGTTTGATTTAAAACACGTGTCTCTGTTCTGTAATCTAATTTAAATGTATAGGTATTTTTAATAACCTCTTAATTGTGTGAACACCTTTTACAGACCATACCCCCTGCTAAATTAAGGATTTTTTTAAGCTTCTGACAAAAACAATATAATTGTTCAATAAGTTTGTGTGATACAGACAAAAAGGATGAGTACACATATAGTTTTAGCAGGTACTTTGACCTTTAATGGGTAGTATAACCTACTGTTGCCTGCTCTCACGGGCTTAAAAAAGGGACCAGCATTTTGTTCCACTGCATAACTGCTCGCATTAGGATTTTTTACTTACTCTTTATGACAACTTTGAGTTGTACATGCAACAAAAGTCACTCACAAAGCATTTTAAAAGTATTTTTAAAGTTTTTTTTTTCTCCCCTGTGTGTGATTGGGGACTGAGAAAACACATGCTTATTGATTACCAGGCTGTTACTGCAATAATTGCTCTCTATGTTGCAAAATGACAGACTTGCCTTTCAGTTTAACAAGCTGAAGTCAGTAAAGCCCACACAACAGCTGTGGTACCTAAACCTGAATCATCCTCTGAATGGTTGGCCAGCATATGGAACTTCACTGTTTCAGACATGGTGAGTTGCAATATAAAAGTGACCATCCTATAAAAATGTTTAAATTAGGTTGTGCAAGACTTTGCAACAAGAAACTCAGTGACAGATTTAGAATAAATCCATTAATGAAAACCACAGTCAGCATGTGTTAAAGTGTTTTCTACAAACCTGTTAGAACAAGAGTTTGGCTGTATTTACGGTAGGTTTCCCACTTAATCTGTTTAGAAGTTGCTAAAGGGAGTTTGCACTGTCGTAGAAAGCAAAAGCATCTAACACTGAGGACTTTTTGTTCCTTGGACTCACAGAGTTGTTTAAAGTAATTGAGAAAAATCTTTAAATTGTGTTAGTACTGGAATGTAAAAAAAGACAGCTTTTGTACAAAATTAAAAGCATAATATATGCCTGCAGCCGAATAATGATGACTGTTGTTACCAGGGAATATGTTTGCTTTAGAGCCAAATTGTAAGTGCTAAGGAAGCAGACTGTGAAATATTAGTTTGCAGAGAAAAGTACTTCACAGCATCACTTATTATTTATGATCATAACAGGGAGTAATTGTGGCAGTGCAGCTTCTGCAAAACAAGAAATTGTTGAATGTGTTGTTCATTTAGGACTAAAAATCTGTTCTTTTGCATGTAATGCAGCGTTATATGCTGAAGCATAAAAGGAAAATTAAAAATGATGTTAGGAAATCTGTCAAAGATATTCTTTTTATGTATCAGTCATGATTTTGGTTACATTCATGTAAAAGTTCACTGTGGCTACGTTTCCTAACATTTTTTTTATATTATTTATGGCATTTGTACACATTCTTCAATGGAAACCTAATGACTGATGCCCAAATTAGGAATCTGTTAACCATGATATAAAAATATTTAATTAGGTTTTGCTTATGCGTGTCTTTTTTCTCTCACACGTAAAAGCTTTAGTGAGTGACATAGAGAATAGATTATATCAGTAGTCTTATAACTTGTGAGCTCTTGTTGTTCCTTATCTTATTTTGACAGGAAAGGAATTTATGAATATCAATCAAAAATCATTATACATAAAAAATGTACCCAGTCATATATAAACTAATATGAAAATGACGATACTAAATATTGACATGTAACTACTACAGACTGAGAAAATGTCATCACTCTAGGTATATCAAGAGGTGTCTCTGATCAAATTGTGTGATCATCAAGTCCCAGACTTCCAAGATGCTGTGGAACAGAACATTGACCTGTGTTTCCCATTGGGAATCATTGCCGCTCTAATTACTACATGTGTGTCAGCAGTGATCCCTTTGTTTTGGGAGACTTCTCCCTTCTCATGTTTTTTGCAACTGTGGATTTGGTATACATACATTCTGTGATGTGGGAAGATGCAGGTAGGCATGCCCCCCATGCACAAAATGCTTACAATTGGATGTTTGCCCCCTTTGGTATTTTGGGCATGTGTGTTTATAGCATTTTGGTTCATTGAGGTCTTGCTGTTCACAGTTTCACAGGGAACAATAGTGTCACAGACAACAAAATAAATATCAGGACAATATGAGAACCTCTGTATTATAATCAGCTTATCTACACTGTATTTAGTCACAGAATGCATGGACACAGAATTTGATAGCAGATAACGAACACTTTGACCACACAGTGTGCCTGGTTCTATAGTAGTAAGAATGTACATTTTTGATAATGTCTCTATCTGTGTTATCAATTATGTATAATCAAAAATTTTACATCTTCCTACTCTCTATAAGAACTACTTTCTGTATATTATACAAATTCCTGAAACCTGTCACACTTTTAATACCACTACCTCATCTAAAAGCTGTCCCAGTGATCCACAATGTTTCATACTTCCTCAATATTCCTCCCAGGTTGTCCACCTTTCCTCTATATGTAAATTATATATTTTCCTCTCATATGATCCTTTTTTTTTTAAGAGCTGGCACATACATGCCTTACAACCAGCTAAGCCAGCTAGGCATGCAAGTCTTCTTACAGAAGCACTCCAAAGCACTGTCTAGCTATGTGACTTGCAACGAGTCAGAAAACTATCAAACATAGATCAAACACAGGATATAAGAATTACATTATAGCCATTACCCTTTCGATAAAATACCAGACCATATTCTTGGGCTCTGCAGATTTTTCTGAGATACTTGAACATAGCAATCTCTACTACTACTGAGCACTGTTGCTGTGTCCTCAGTCTCTCTGCTTTCTTCAGTAATACTATCAGTTCCCCTACAGCTTACTGAAGTGCATTTCCTCAGTGAACCATAGCCTGAAAAGTTATGCTCAAAACCTTCTCTGACTACAGGACAAATTTAGCAAGATACAATTGCTTGAAAAGGCCGGCCCCTAAGAGGCATGCAGAGCACAACTTAGCACTCTTCCCTTCGCTCATCTTCTCCATTCAGGAGTGATACTTGAACCCAGGTCACCTAGTCTGCAGGTGGTAAGGAATCCCCTTTCCCATACAGGAGTGGGGGAGGGTGTAGCTGTTGTTTCCACATGTGGCTGATATGTTATTCATTCCTACCCCTTAGCAGTGCCATACCTTTCAATGGTTTCCGGACAAAGCTAAACATAATGGGTGTGGGGGGGGGGGGCACATTCCCAACATATTCATATATTCTAACTTCTTTTTTAAGATATTACCTTCTTTTGGTCATTGTTTAAGCCCATTCAAAATTGACCACAAGTTTTGATATATTTAAAGCAGCAATGAATGACTTGTCTGTAGTTCTTATTGCATACGGTTGTGGTCTTCTGGAAGAATACTGTAGCAGAGTTATCTTTAAGCTAGTCTAATGAAGACATATTTAAATCTAGACCTTATGTGTAAATGTGTAAGAGAATATGATATGAAAACTATCAAAAATGGGCATAAACTAGAGTGAAGTGTGTTCTTGGGGGACCTTTTGTGTGTAATCTGAGGAACAGGCAAGTCTTTATAAAAGCAGCAACTCTCGATGCAAGTTAGACTGTGCAGTTTGTGCAGAAGGTTAAACCTGTGAGCTGTAGTTCCTTTGGTGCAGAGTTTTATTCCCTCAGTTCTCATTTCCTGCTGTGTCACCTTGACTAAGCTACTTAGTCAGACATTTGCTCCCACCTTTGAAAAGGTACTATATCCATTAGGCCTACATGGTTAACAAATGGCTATAATTTTGACTGTGTTTTGTATACTGTATTTACTACATGTACCTAAGAAGTGTCACAGGCCAGTATTTCTATCCAAACATCTCACTTACTTGCATGTGTCTGTATGACCTATTTAATAATTGCTAGATGTTAAAATAGAATGCATCAGGCACGTCTGCAGGGCATGCAGAACAACAGCAGCAGGTAAGATGCAACTTGAGGTTTCATTCCTGCGCTGCTTTATTAATGTTTCTGTTGCACTGTCTTCTGCACTGCAGTATAGAAGGATGTCAGACCTACAGTAAGTGGATGTGTCCACTGACTTTCCACTAACCAGCTTAGTAACTGACTGGAATTCAGATCCTGATGAGGCTCAGTTTGTTACAAAAAAAAGAGACATTTCCTCAAACCCATTCCATCCTAGATAAAGGACACATTTTGAATACATTTTCTTATCTACCTGTGTCCATCTCTGCAATGTCTCAAGTCTTTTTTCATAGTCTAAAAAGCCTCAGAGGTGAAATCCTCATAACATTAGAAATTGACTATCATGCTTTCTAATTTTAAGCAAAATAATAGAAGAAGTTAAAAACGCAGTATGTTACAAATACACCATTTTTTAATTTTTTTTTAAATTTTTGTGTTATAGTCTAGAAAATCCCTAATTAGTTAAGCAAATACACATACAAATATATGTGTCTGTGTGTATATATATATATATATATATATATATATATATATATATATATATATATGTGTGTGTGTGTGTGTGTGTGTGTGTGTGTGTGTGTGTGGGTTCCCTTCACTGTATTTGTGTTTTTTCCTACTTTATTTTGCTTTTGCGTCATCTTAAAAGTACTCAATTGTATTTATTACTGCTTTGTGTAACTCACTCTAAGCCTTTTAGTTTAAGCACTTGGGCTTCAGACCAGTTGTTTTACATTAAGAAGGTTTGTGCTCTGCACTGTAGTGGCAGGACAGGTAGCTTACATCCTTCTAAGTTGGGAACTGCTGATTGAGGGCTCAGTGTTTGTTATTCTAAAAGTGTATTAATTCTGGTTTAAGCACTTGGGCTTCAGGCCAGTTATTTTGCATTAAGAGGGTTCGTGGTCTGCACTCTTGTGGGAGGAGTGGCAGGACTCTGCCATTCTGAGCTGGGAATTTCTGGTTAAAGGTTTATAGTGCCTGCATATTTGTACTGCTTCTTACTAAATTGGTACACCTTGCTTGCTGTAGCATAGACTAGATCCAGGCCTGCTGAATCTAGTTTTGTTTGTATAACTTGAGCACTAATCCAGGCATTCTTTAAAGTATTCAATTGTATTTGTTACTGCTTGGTAGTAACTTGATTAAAGTGTAGCTATCATTCAAAGTCTTTTGGATTAAGCACTTGGGCTCAGACCAGTTGTTTTACATTAGGAAGGTTTGTGGCCTGCACTGTGGTGGCAGGACAGGTAGCTTACATCCTTCTAAGTTGGGAACTGCTGATTGAGGGCTCAGTGTCTGTTATTCTAAAAGTGTATTAGTTCTGGTTTAAGCACTTGGGCTTCAGGCCAGTTATTTTACATTAAGAAGGTTCATGGTCTGCACTCTTGTGGGAGGAGAGGCTGGACTCTGCCCTTCTGAGCTGGGAATTTCTGGTTAGAGGCTTATAGTGCCTGCATATTTGAACTGTTTCTTACTAAATTGGTACACCTTGTTTGCTGTAGCATAGACTAGATCCAGGCCTGCTGAATCTAGCTTTGTTTGTATGCTTGTTTGCTTGTTATTTCCCTGAAACGCTAATTCCACCTAAAACGCAGCTGTTCAGCGCTTCTGTGGATCCCTAGTGACATCTGCATTGCTTACTGTACTTATTTCCTTGTTTCACTTGAAAGAAAGTTACTGTTTGTCATTTTTGCATTTAAGTTACCTGTAACACATTGCATTTAAGTTACCTGGCACTTGCTCACTAAAGCAATTATATAAGTCAGCACTAAAAAATTAAAAGCACTACACCCTCACAAACTTCCCTTGAGTACCTTGTTTACCATTGGCCGTTTTTTTCAATTATAAAGGAATTCACAATACTATTCTAGCATGTCCAAAGGTCAGTTGTCAATCTCCTCTCCAGTCCAGTTGGTGAATCTGGGAATCTTGAGGCAATGTTACAACTGTCTCATGTACACAGACAACCCTCTCCTCCTCCCAACAAATTCCAACACATGTGAGAGATGCAACCATATAGCCAAACTGGAGGCTAAGCTTTCTCAACTCAGTACTGGCGAAACCTGTCAGGAGGGGAAGGAAACCACACTCACTACAATTCCAGTCTCACATAGACCTACTACGACAGCAAACCAAACACATAAACACACAAAAACATACTCGGAGGCTCTAAATAAAAATCTGTCTAAGCAGCAGAGACCTCCAAAGCAGACACCCAAGCAACCGCTACCCCAAAACAAAACACGTGCAACACATAGCTCACAAAGCCAGTGTGCCAAACAGTCACAGCCCTTAAGGCTAAACAACACACCTGATACACTTGTAATAGGTGACTCTATCATCAGGCACACTGACGTCCCGCTCACCAGGCTGAACAAGGAGAAGGTCATGGTGAGCTGCCTGTCGGGCGCTAGGATCTGCCACATAACACAAGCACTCAGGTCACTACAAGGCAAGTACAAATATGACTCAGTCATTGTCCATGCTGGTGTGAATGACCTGAGACGTACCTCCCTGGACTACATGAAAGAGACATAGAGGAGCTCTCTGAGCATGTGGCCCAGGCCGGTATGACCCTGACCTTGAGTAGCATCTTACCCTCACCAAGAATGATGCCACAATATGAAGACAAGATGATCAATTTCAACAACTGGCTTAAGTATTGGTGTCATTCAAAGGGGATCCAATGCCTGTCAGCCTGGGATGACATGCTCGACAGACCACGATGCTTCGCTAGGGATGGCTTGCACCTGTCACCCCTGGGCTTTCAGATATTGGCAAAGGCTCTTGCTACCCCCATAGTGCCTTTCTTAGGCAAGGCTCAAAAGACAAACCCACCTCCATAGGTATCACAAGGGATAAGAAACTAAGAGTAATGCTACTCAACGCCAGAAGTCTAAACCTCAAGATGCATGCACTCGAAACTCTCCTTAGCATGGAGAACATCAATATCTGTGCAGTAACAGAGACCTGGTTCAAGGCTCCCAAGAGCACCCCAG
Source organism: Protopterus annectens (assembly GCF_019279795.1). Classification (NCBI taxonomy): domain Eukaryota; kingdom Metazoa; phylum Chordata; order Ceratodontiformes; family Protopteridae; genus Protopterus; species Protopterus annectens. The sequence goes on along the minus strand of NC_056729.1, from coordinate 1,512,915,860 downwards.
CACTACCAGGATATACCTCATACCATGCTTTTCGGCCTCAAAACTTGGACCGAACCAGAAAAGGAGGGGGAGTATCAATATTCCTCAAAGATACCCACAACTCCAGGTTGGTGGCACAGCACGAAGCATCAGAGACTATCCATGTGCAACTAACAGTGGGTAAAACTGCCTTCCAGTTTATAGCCTACTACTGACCACCCTCCCAAACCCAGGAACCCCACTCGGCCTTCCTGAGAACACTGGAAAATATGAAGGTCTCTCCAAACACCATTATATTGGGCGACTTGAACTACCCAAACATAGACTGGTAGCATTACTCTAGCTCCAACACCCTAGCTCAAAGGTTCCTAGAATTTATAAACTCAAATGCTATGGAACAACTTGTTACCACTCCCACAAGAGGGGAAAACATACTGGACCTGATCATCACCAACATGGGGACTCTATGCTCCAGACCAGAAGTGTATCCCTCACTGGTAAGATCAGACCGTAAACTAATCTCACTGGATATTCACATCCCGACCCCACCCCCTGCCCAGAAAACCACAGTGAAAAACTTCTCTAAAGCAAATTTCACACTCCTCAAAACTGAGGTGGAATCCTTCAAAGCCCCCGGCCTGTGGAAAATACGGCCCAGACCGCAGAATCCTTTATAAACGCATTCTATGAACACCTTCAGGAATGCATGGATAATGCAATACCAAATAAAACCAAGACCCAATCCTCCAAAGGCAGACGTCCTGTCTGGTGGACCCCAGCCATAAACAAACTATACAATAAAAGGAGGAAGCTACTACATGATAGAGCAAAATCCCAAAAAGGGAAGGCATCTCTGATCAGTGTTAGCAAAAAACTACGGGTACTCATAAAATCGTCTAAGGCCAGCTTCGAGAGAAAAATTGCACAGGACACTAAGGATAATCACAAGGCTTTCTTTAGTTATATTAGGAACCTGGGTGGGAATTCCCAGATATGCTCAGAATTAGTCCAAAATAACAAAAAATACACCGAGCCCACAGACATTGCCAACATCCTAGCTGACAGGTTCAGCGCAAACTCCCCCCCCCTCCCCACCAAAAGGTCAAATATCTATCCCAGCAGAGTGCTTCCCCCCTGACATCTCAGATGCTCAGGTAAGAGCTGCCCTCTCCAAAGCAAAAAACACAGCATCAATGGGACCAGACGGTGTCCCGGGCTGCGTCCTACATGAACTCCAAGAAGAGCTAAACCCAAACATAAAACTACTGTTCAGTCTCAGCCTTACCACAGGATATGTACCCAAAGAGTGGCGTACAGCAACAGTGGTCCCTCTCCACAAAGGTGGTGCCGCAACGGATCCCGGAAACTATCACCCCATAAGCCTGACTAGCTTGGTCTGCAAAGCTATGGAAAGGATCATCATGGACCTCATAAAAAAAGATATTGGGGACCTACAGACACTGGATCCTACCCAGTTCAGCTTTGTTAAGGGCAGATCCTGCCTCTTAAACCAGGTTGATTTCTTTGAAACAGTCACCAAGGCCATTGATGAGGGGAAGGTGGTCCACACAGCCTACCTGGACCTCGCAAAAGCCTTCGATACAATACCCCACTCGGGCATTATAGATAAGCTCACCAGCTTAAATATAAACCTTTATGTCACTAGATGGGTTGCAAACTGGCACAAGGACAGAACCCACATGGTTAGAATTGCTGGAGCCATGTCAGACTCCAAACCAGTTACAAGTGGCGTCCCACAAGGCTCAGTCCTGGGACCTCTCCTGTTCGGTATATATTTCTCGGAGGTACAGGCCAACACGGAAGGACTGTGGCTGACCAAGTTCACAGATGACTGCAAACTGGGCACTATAATCGACTCTCCAGCCGACACAAGCATCCTCCAAAAGGGCCTCATAGAAACAGACAACTGGTGCCAGAGCCGTGGCCTCAAGCTAAACGCCAAAAAGTGTATAGTCATCCCCTTTGGCAAAAACAAAGTGCCCACAAATTACCACATAGGTGGTAATACATTAAGTACAGAAGAAGTCATTAGGGACCTGGGGACCCAAGTTGATGGCAATATCTCATTTGACAACCACGTGGCCAAAGTGGTTAGAAAAACATTTTATATAGCCCACCTAATCATGAAGGGATTCACATCTAGATCAGGGGAGGTCATCGTGCCTCTTTACTCATCCCTCATCAGGCCCAAAATTGAGTACAATGCCCCTTTTGGCATGTACCTTACCAGACACCTGCAGCAACTGGAAAGACCCCAAAAGTACCTCACCTAGAGGATCAAAGGGCTCAAACAGATGCCATATGCTGCCCAGTTAAAGAAACTCCAGCTCTACTCAGTGGCATACCGCCTGCTCAGAGGCGATCTGTGCCTGACGTATAAAGCCATGTCCAACCCGGAATTAATGGACATGCTGCACCTCAGAAAATCCAAATCCCATCGAGCTACGCGCTCGAGAGACTTGAACCTCAGCACTGAAATAAATAGGACATGCTAGAGGGACAGATTCATAACACAGAGGCTCCCTTCACTCTGGAATAAAATCCCAGTCCAAGTTAGGCAGAGTCCCTCATTGACTCTCTTCAAGAGGAATCTTGATGAGTGGATGGGGGATCGTTGGTTTACCCCAGGTATCACTTCTGTGTCACTGTTAGACAGAGGCACAGTATACTAACCTCGAAAAATTTAAAATGGGTGGCGAAAGCCAAACACACTCTGGCTAGGCTTATAAATGCCCTAGGGCAGATAGCCTAATATGAACCTATGAACCTATGAACCTATGAACATGGTCGACATTTCAGAACGTCGAAGACCATATGGCCGAGACCATATGATCAACATTCGAAATGTCGAACATGCAGAACCGGCATCTGCAAACAGTGCAGAATGGAAAGATTTCTATCTTCTGCACTGTAGTGCAATCTCGGAGTTGGTATATTTAAGTTCCAGGGGGTGTGGGGGCCAGGCAGTGTGAAGGTAAGATTTTGTTGTGTTTTTTTTTTTTTTTTATTTTTGTATGGTCGATTTTTCGAATGTCGATCATATGGTCTCGGCCATATGGTTTTCAACATTCTGAAATGTCGGCCATATCAAGTAGACCCACACACACACACACATATATATATATATATATATATATATATATATATATATACACACACATCTATACATACATATGTATATATATATTTTATATATATATATATATATATATATATATATATATATATATACATATACATATATATATATATATATATATATATATATATATATATATATATATATGAACGTAAAAATATACGAGCACGGCAATAAATTTACTTTAATAAACTATGACAAACAGATAATGGTGAACGCTTTCACAGTCAAGCTGCTTCATCAGACAGTTTTCTTTCCAAATCTCCACCCATATATACATCATAATTATCCCTAAGTACAATTAAAAGCAATTAAGATTTAAATAACCAACATACAGCTTCAAAAAAAATCCTAAAAAATATATACAAAACATGAGCTTTCCTAAAAAATATATATATATATATGTATAGAAAGACTTAAGTTATACAAATAAAATATACTATTTTATATGAAATTCATCAATGAAGTAAAAATGTTTATTATAGATAAGTATAAAAACGCTTTATTAATGTAACAGTCTGTTAATCAAGACCAGTTGAATAGATACCTTATCATTAAGGCCTTTGCCCATATCTGCCCTCATCCTGATGATCCATTCAAGTTCCTTGTTCCAAACTCCGTTTCTAATAGCCCCCCTCCTTATATTTGGTGTTACCTTTTCAATGACCATAAATCTGAATTTATGTCCCATGGCCATTGCCATAACGTGTCGTGATAATGCATTGGTGTCACTGTGTCTAGACATGTCATAAAGATGTTCCCTGATCCTATCTCGCAGTCTACGTGTGGTCATTCCTATATAAAAATGAAGAGCAGTTTAAGCAATAGCTTAAATATACCAAATTGGTACTATTGCAATCCGCTCTCAAATGAAAATTCAACTGTTTGCCTGTATCTGGATGACAAAATCCACCCGAGCCATCCAGATATTTACAAAAAATACATTGATTACATGCCACAGTGCCATATCCACACTCTGCAATACAATTATCAGTTCATGGGCATGACCTAGGGCCACAAAGTATCCTTTTCAGAGACTTTTTGTTCTTATAGGCATAGTGTGGAATGTCACTAACCACTTACCTTACATCATCATCAGCACACAAGAATATTCCAGTTTTTTTCAAATATCTCCTGTAACAGTCTAATATTACTAGCATATGTCACAGGAATTCTCATGAATTCATTACTAAGATTGACATCAGCTGCTGGTCTTCGTTTGTTTGAAAAATACGGTTTACCTTTTCCTTTCTTCATGGTCTGTGTCTCAGAGAATGCCAAGTTGACCTCTTTTTGAGAGTATCCTCTTTCAACAAAGCATGTCTCAAGATTACCTAATTCTTCCCTGAATTTCTCATCATCGGCTGTAAGTCTAGATGCCCTCAATGGCTGGCCCTTCATTACATTTTTAAAAATATGTTGTGGATGCATGCTGTTACGCTCCACATATGTATTCCTATAACATTGTTTCCTAAAGATTTCTGTATTGAAATGTATATTAGATGACCTATAAAAACATACATCAAGGAATTCCAGACGTGCTAGATGTAGTGGCTGTAAACTTCAGAAAACTAGTTGTATTATTAATATATTCTAAAAACTGTGTAAAGCTAGGCATATCCCCTTCCCAAATAAGGAAGAGGTCATCCACAAACCTCCAAAAAAGTACAGTGGGAAAGCCCTGCTGTCCCCCAGCACATACTTCTGTTCCCACGCAGCCATAACTATGTTGGCGTAGCTATTGGCACAAGACGTGCCCATAGCTACACCATCACGCTGTTTGTATAACTCTTGTCCAAAGAGGAAAAGGTTATTATCTAAAACCGTTTCTAATAAAAAACAAAGAAGATCAATATGTTTGGATTCATATGTACCATCATTTTCTAGATACTTCTTAAACATCTCAATACTTAAGTCTTTCTATATATATATATTTTAGGAAAGCTCATGTTTTGTATATATTTTTTAGGATGGCTTTTGGAAGCTATATGTTGGTTATTTAAATCTTAATTGCTTTTAATTGTACTTAGGGATAATTATGATGTATATATGGGTGGAGATTTGTAATGAAAATTGTCTGATGAAGCAGCTTGACTACGAAAGTGCTCACCGTTATCTGCTTGTCATAGTTAATTAAAGTAAATTTATTGCCGTGGTTCAGTGCTCGTATATTTTTACGTCCATACTTGCCTATTGTTGGAGCACCATTTATCCACACAGCCTACTTGCTTTTTTTTGTTTATATATATATATATATATATATATATATATATATATATATATATATAGATATATATATATATATATATATATATATATATATATAGATATATATTTATATTTATAGCTAGGTATGCAGATATATATATGGACAGAGAGATAACAGTATTTTAGCTTATTTAAATTGTGTAAACTAGCTCACATGCTCTTTTTCGTTTACAAGAGGGTTACAATATCAGAGCTAAAATACGGCAAATAATTGTTGGTGAACAAATGGTTAAATAAGGCACAGAAGGAAAGAATTGTGCATGTGTGTGTGTGTGTGTGTGTGTGTGTGTGTGTGTGTGTGTGTGTGTGTGTGTGTGTGTGTGTGTGTGTGTCTGTGTGTGTGCTTGTATACTTATAGTATGTGCTGGTGCATATGTATGTATGTTTATTGTTGTTAGTAAATTCTCAGTTTAGCTTCATTACACTAAGTAATTAACTGTGATACTTGAAAGCAGTAGTTCACTTATTAGCAGTGGGAAACAATATGCACATCTGCATTACAGAGGTCTGCATAGGTCATCTTTGGCAGGGAACCAATAGGTCAAAAGCTTATCACAGATATGTTATCTGTCCTTCATCATAAGAAATTTAGAATTATATATTTGGAGCATAATGGATATGAGGACAGAACGCACAACTGGCAGGTCCCTGAAGTCATAAAATAGGCAAAAGAGATAACTTCATAAGTGAACTGTACCAGCTGAAAATGCATAAGAAAATAATCAAATGGAGTAAATAATTCCTTGATTATCTAAGTTGGGCAGTTGTTATCAGAAAGGAGACACAGCATTCATTTCTTATCTGGGTTTCAGTGAAACAATGTCACCTCGGATATTGTGTGGACTTCTGAAATCACCATTTTTGAAAGAAAGAGAGCTTTCTGAAACAAGCAAAGTGAAATGTTATGAATGTAGACCAGATCATATGCTGAAATCCCAATAACAGAGGTTTTGTAAATTAATATGCAGTTATCAATGGTCTGAAAAGAGATGGGTGGGATGTATGTAAATAATTCTGTTTCATCCAGACATGCATGCTATGGGGACATGGTACATAAGTATATCTTTAGAATATATAAGATACAAAGGATAAGTACTGACTAGTGAGAAAGACATATAGACAGCAAATGTTATAAAGCAGAGTTCTGAGGTAGGTCTTCTGTGGGTCAATAGTAGGAACCTCTGCTTCATGCATAATATGGTGAATAGCTTCAATAATTTGCAAGCAAAAATGGTACATATATGTAAAATTGCAGATGTTTAGTGCTCATTAATTAGCAGCACATATAGATTTTCAGCAGTAAATGTACCTTAACACAAAGTTGACTTTTGACAAATTTTTGACTTTTGGACATCCACGGTGGTACAGTGGTAGTGTTGTTACCTCACAGCAAGAGGTTCTCCTGTTTGATTCCCGGCTGGAGTGGCTTCTGTGTGGAGTCTGCATGTCTTCCTCACGGTCGAGTGGCCTCTGAAAGACATGCATGAATGGGCATGCCTTCGCTGAAGGGTGGGCATCGTGCTGGCAACTCAGCACCATAAAGATTGACTGCCAATCATTAGCGGACGGGAGTTCCACTGTGGCGACCCCTAACTGGGAAAAGCCAAAAGGACAAACAACAACTGTGACAGAGGACAAATGCCAGCTCTTTCTCATAACAACATACTTACCTCTATGAAAAAGGGTTTTGCCGATAGTTTAGAAGGATCAGTTGATCTGACTTGACAAAACATTTATTAGTCTTTACATCTATAGTAATTCCTTCAACTTTATCACTCCTACTTAAAACGAAGCAGGCCACAAGGTAATTGGATATGGTGTGCTTTGACCTTTTTTGCTTTGAGATGGGGTAGAACAGTAAAGCAGAGGTAAATGCAAAATAAAGAGATAGCTATACACTAAATGCTAATGTACTAATAATATTATTAATTCTATTATTCATATTGACTGTTAACTTAATTCATTTTGAATTGTTGAACACTATAAATTGACTGACTGTTAATTCATTTTACAGTGGAAGTTAAAAGTAAAGCTTTGCACATAGGGTTGGTTTACTAACATGAACTGAGAATGATAATATAAGAGGAATTCTGAAGCCAGATATAGTTATTTTTATTTATTTTCTTTTATTGACTGGGCTAGTTCCAATAGTCTTCCAGCCTATTTTCAGGAGAGTCTGATAGCGGTATTCATAATGATTACGGACAATTTAACTAGGCTACCAGAGACATTCCACAACTGTTTGATTAAATGACATGGGATCTTTTACATTCCCCTCAGTTAACACCAGCTCCGGTAGATGGGATCTTCACTGTCCATCTCATCAGAATGACAGTACCTCAGAGGTGTAGCACACACCTTATGCTGCACTAGAGTAACAATGACAGTACTGCAACATCATTTCAAGTGCCTGAAATAGCCATAGAAACCACTGCCATTTCATCTTTCTAGCATCAAAGGTTAGTGTACTGACTGCTGAAACATCGACACTGACAATACACGTAATAGTAACAGTAACTGCTGAAGCATCGACACTGACAATACAAGTAATAGCAACAATGATAACTGCTGAAGCATCGACACTGACGATGCAAGTAATAGTAACAATGATAACTGCTGAAGCATCGACACTGACAATACAAGTAATAGTAACAATGATAACTGCTGAAACATTGACACTGACAATACAAGTAATAGTAACAATGATAACTGCTGAAGCATCGACACTGACAATACAAGTCATAATAACAATAATAACTGCTGAAGCATCGACACTGACAATACAAGTAATAATAACAGCAACTGCTGAAGCATCGACACTGACAATACAAGTAATAGTAACAATGATAACTGCTGAAGCATCAACAGTGACAATACAAATAATAGTAACAATAACTGCTGAATCATCGACATGGACAATGCAAGTAATAGTAACAATGATAACTGCTGAAGCATCGACACAGACAATACAAGTAATAGTAACAATGATAACTGCTGAAGTATCGACATTGACAGTACAAATAATAGTAACAATGATAACTGCTGAATCATCGACATGGACAATGCAAGTAATTGTAGCAATGATAACTGCTGAAGCATTGACAAAGAAAATACAAGTAATAGTAACAATGATAACTGCTGAAGCATTGACACTGACAATACAAGTAATAGCAACAATGATAACTGCTGAAGCATCGACACAGACAATACAAGTAATAGTAACAATGATAACTGCTGAAGTATCGACATTGACAGTACAAATAATAGTAACAATGATAACTGCTGAATCATCGACATGGACAATACAAGTAATAGTAACAATGATAACTGCTGAAGCATCGACACAGAAAATACAAGTAATAGTAACAATGATAACTGCTGAAGCATCAACACTGACAATACAAGTAATAGTAACAATGATAACTGCTGAAGCATCAACACTGACAATACAAGTAATAGTAACAATGATAACTGCTGAAGCATCAACACTGACAATACAAGTAATAATAACAATGATAACTGCTGAAGCATCAACACTAACAATATAAGTAATAGTAACAATGGAAAGCACAGACCTAAGCACTGAGAATAAGAGATGCTATAATAGGAATGTGAAATTAGACCTGTTAAAAAAGTGTAAGAAAACAGCTATGTTGTAGAAAATTGACAGAAATGCAAATGTCAGAACTATTGCTGGAGTTTCAATTTAGGTAAATTTAAAAGTGCATTTAAAAGTGGGTAAGGAAAAAAGTAAATATTCAGTTGAGCTGGAGAATGCAGAGGATTTGACAGTATTGCAAACAGCATACAGATTTTTTTCAGAATGGGGATCAACAAATATGAAATGCTTTCCAGATTGTATAAAGTTTATGAAAAGGAATGCTAAGGTTGTTTTTCTCTGTATGTATACTCTATCTTTTGTTTTAAAACTGTGGAAAGCCACTCTTCGCCTGGGCTGCGCCTGCAGTTGGTCAGTTTTGATCAATTCTCTATCTGGCTAAACAAATACAAACAAACAATAAATACATAAATGTGAGAAGAGGATGTACATCTGTGAGACTCCTACAGCAGTTCTAGATAATCTCTTAATTATGTAGGTGTCCAGGCAGTGAAATGATTCTACAGTAAGACCAGATAAATGACAGATGATGTGACTGGAGAGGACTGATTGGCAGAGACATGAGATAACCTCCATCTACCATATTTAATAACACTGTGACTTTACTAAGCATTTTGCACGATAGCCGATGGTGCAGCAACCGCTTGAGAGTACTACAAACATTGAGGTCTGTGCAAAATCTTTGGATTAGTTAAATGTGGGACATTCTAGGAAATGAACTGGTTAACAGCTGCAGGAACAGAGTGGATTCTTAAAAAATTGTGCATCTTTCTTATGAGCTATTACATATGCCCACAGGCTGTAGCAATCCTATTTTGAAAAGATAAACATTTATTTAGCAAAGTGTATTTCATGTACCAATCCCCATCATATGTTGTAAGTACCTGTAGTTCATTGTTTAAACTAAAAGAAGATGCTTTCTGATTCTAGTATCAGACTGCACGGAGTCATAAGTTACATAGTTTTATGTATTAATTTTGATTTTATCAATGTTTTATTATCATGGATTGCTTAAATACTTGTTATTCATAAGTGTTCAAAATGCAAAATACATATAATTACATCCTTATGTTGTTTGTGAAGTACAAGATCCAAGCATATAATAAAAATCTATGTTATATTCAAAAGCTGCTAATTTATTACTTTATTACTGTTCAAAATCATTGGCTGTTGACATGTAACATGTACATTTATAGAAAACATTACTTTATTTAGAACTAGCAGAAGGCTCTTCAAAAATTAAGTTGTTCTTGAAACTTCTTACTTTCTCTTTTAAATATGTTGTGGTTCTTGATTCTTTATTATCAGTTGACTAGCTAAAATTTCTTTATATAGTTTGGGTGCATGATGTATGACATGCTTGTTTTCGTTTTTTTTTTTTTTTTTTTTTTTTTGTTTTGTTTTGTTTTTTTTTTGCTTTGGTCACATATTAAACAAATCATAACATCTACCCTAGAAATATAAAGTAGGCATTTCATCATTTCATCAAACAGCACTGAAGTTAAGAACAGCATGTACAGAAGGTACTTGTGAAAATAATTTAATTTAAGGTGTATTAGGTTAAAACAAATAAATGCCTAAAAACACATGAAAAGAAAGGAATAATGTTAGAAAATAGGAAACCAGTTTATATATGTAGATAAACTGCTCGTGCAGAGCACTTGCTATGATTATGCTTTTGACTAGAACACTGTTTAGATGTTTAAGTAATCAGCAGAATACTAGGAACTCATAAAATGGTCACTGTGTCCATCCATGGCAGTATTAAAATTAAAACTGGAGCAGAATGCTGTACCAATATTCTGCCTATACCAATGCAGTGATAATAGGCAGTCAAAACCTTAACAGAGAGAAACAACTCTAGAAAAGTGATGCACTGATATTTTAACATGTATACATACGTGCAAACATGTCTAAAAGCACCTATAAATGAAAGGCCTTGCATTAAGAATTAGAAAGATATAAAAACATATCAAGTTAGGAAATAGTAAAGGAAGGCAACATAAGCCATTTAAGTTCATTCTAAAGAATAATGACAGTAAAAGTAAACTGCTTTTCATATTCAATCAACCTGATCAGATAATATGTTCCAGGTCACTTTCTTAACCATTAAAAATAGAAATAAAATTAAAACTCTGCTATATTCCACTCTGAAGAGAAATCTAAAAGATATTTATTATATGAGTTATTTAATTATATTAGCCTTTAGAGGCTTTACCCTGCAAGAGAAGAACATATTAATTCCTTCCCCTTCTGCTTCACCTGCTCATTTTCTGTGTGTTTTTTCCTACCTAACCTACCTTTCCTCACACTTGAAAACTAACTTAAACAGGAAAAAAGTACATAAAACAAATTGCTGAGACTGGTCTGCAAATACTGGCACTATCAAGAAGAAATTTAGTATAATGATGTACACATTTTATTCAGTACAATTTTTTTAAAACAGGCATACCAATTTTTGTATTTGATAATTAATTTCTATATGAGAATAAAGTGAACAATTATGGAAATCAACTGGGCTCTTTCTATTTGAATTTACACTTTCATTTAAAGCTCAAGAGTTAAAAATCTGAAAAACGTTCACCACTAAACTTGACCACAAGGACATCATCCACTTTATACGTGATGGGGTATAGGGAAGCTGCATTTAATATTTCAATTTGTGTTGGTCCTAACTCTGGTCCTAACCCCATTTCTATTTTTATTTGCTTGCTTCTGTTCTGCATTATTTTATGTCTGTATGACAGTGATGTGAAGTTCATGAACTTCATCATGTTTCATGTTTAATAAATATTAAAATATACTGCATAGTTGTTTTACTTTTTTATAAAAACAGCTTACTTTTATTGTGCAGGAGAGAGTTGTGAAATATTATGCCTATGGCACCTATTTGTAAAGGCAGAATAAAAAAAAACAAAAAACTTCCCACTGACACTTTCAAAAACTGAAATCTCATTGCCCTAAAGGTGTGAGGGCTATTCAACCATGTGGTACCTTGTGCCCTTTTGACCTGTGACTCTAGATTGCTTTGTGCTTTTCAAAAAACTACATAGATGTTATTATATTGTGTGGGTGCTTGAAACCACATGAAGGGAAACATATAAATGGCAAAAACAAATGAACACAATATGCAAGTGCATTTCGAAATGGTTCGTTAAGCAAACCACACAGTGTACAATGAACAGTTGTGAAATGTATAGCATATTTAAAAAATAAAACACTGCACTGGTATTCCTCAGCATGTACAGTCACATCAATTATTGATATTAATTTTTGAAAATTCTGTTAATTAACCAGTATTAAAGATGAGCCATAAACACAATATAGTTTTGAAAATCCTGCTAAATAACCAGGTTATTTGAGTTCTACAGTTGGCTACTGAACTGTACTTATCAAAAGGCAAAATACATTTCTATTATTGTTTAATTATGCATATGCATGTGCATGCTTATTTATTAGTAATAGTGTATTTCTACAAAAAAGATCTTGACACGTTTTCTTTTCACTGTATATACATCATTAATTTGTAATTTTCAGCTGACAGTTTTTAAGTATTCCATTCTCCTGGTCATCAGCAGGCGGCCACAGTGGTGCAGCAGTTAGCATTGCCACCTCACAGCAAGGGGTTCTCTGGTTCGATTGTCAGCTGGGGAGCCTTCTTTGTGGAGTCTGCATGTCCTCACTGTGGTCACGTGGGTTTCCTCAGAGTGATCCGGTTTCCTCCCACATCCCAAAGACATGCTGTAGGTGGATTGGATGCTCTAAATTGGCCCTAGGTGTGCGTGTGTGTGCCTTCTGTGGAAGGTTGGGCGATGGGCTGGCAACTTGACACCATAAAACTCCACTGCCAATCATGGGTGGACAGTTGATCTGCTGTGGCAACCCCTAACCAGGAAAAGACGAAAGAAGAAGAAGAATTCTCCTGGTCATCAGCACAGTGACTGCAGAGATAATTGGATTTTTGACTTGAGTTTCTGACCCACCCCCATCTCTGGTATATTACCCAGGACCGATGGGTCTTAAACATTGTATCCCAGGGATACAGTTTCTATTTCCACTCTCTGCCAACTCCAAGTGGATTGTCAGACCTTCCTCCAAACCAGTGGACAGAGGCCCAAAAGCAAGTACATTCTCTTCTCAGTATCAGGGCTATTCAGCCTATGCCAACAGAGCAAAGGGGACAGGGTTTCTACTCCAGGCTGTTCCTAGTGCCCAGGAAAGAGAACTCTTGGCACACTATTCTGGATCTGTCATCCCTAAACACCTTCCTGGTGGTACCAAAATTCAAAATGCTTACACTCCAGCAGCTCCTACCTATGCTAGTCAAGGACTCCTGGCTAGTCACCCTAGACTTAGAATAAGCTTATCTGCACATCTCCATAAGGGAATCTTGCAGGAAATATCTATGTTTCAAGGCAGGCTCTATGCAGTTATCTGCACTTCCCTTTGGCTTATCTACTGCGCCCAGGGTATTCACAAAGTGCCTGGCTCCAGCCATGGCATACTGCAGGCAGAGAAATATTCAAATTTACCCATACTTGGATGATTGCCTGATTCAGGCAGACAGTCAGGAATTGCTACTTCAGCACCTGACGTTTATAAAGAGACTGCTAACTTCTCTGGGGTATACCATCAACGGAAAGAAATCACATCTGGTACCCAGCCAAAAGATTGTATTCCTGGGAGCAGGCTTGAACACAACTTCCCAGGTGGCATTCTTCACTCAAGAAAAGCAGTTTTATTTGGCAACTTATTTCAAACTACTGGCCACCCAAACCCAGCTATCTACAAGAAAAATACTGCAAGCCCTAAGGTTCATGGCCTCATGTATTCTACTGATTCCATATGCAAGACTGCATATGAGGAAACTTCAATGGTACTTAAAAAGTCTCTGGTGTCAGCATTCCCAGGACCTGGAAACAGTGATTCCTATCATTCCTTGCCTAAGGACAGTGTTCCTTTGGTGGGCAGAGGCTTGCAACCACAACAAGGGACTCCCTTTCTCACAACTCCCCACTGTCCAAACTCTGACAACAGATGCATCAGACTATGTATGAGGGGCTCACATGGCAGGCAAATGCATACAAGGCAAATGGAGCCCAGGACAAATTCACCTGCATATCAATCAAAAAGAAATCTTAGCTGTACAGAATGCACTGACAGCCTTCAAATAATCTATCCTGCCAGGACAACTCCTGATAAAGACAGACAACACCACAGTTATGTGGTACATAAACAAGCAGAAGGGAACTCCCTCCTCCCCACTCTGCAGGTTAGCCATGGCTCTGTGGAACACAGCCTTAAGCAACCAAGTGAACCTGCAAGCTCAGTTCCTGCCAGGCAAACAACATTCACTGGTAGACAACTTAAGCAGAAATCTAATGGACCCACACGAGTGGAAACTGGAACCAAACTCATTCAAACTTCTAATACACAGGTAGGGGACACCAGAGGTGGACGTCTTTGCATCCCCCCAAAACCATCAACTAAACAAATTTTGCACCAAAATTCCCCACAGCCAAACTTGGAAAGTGGATGCCCTATCCTACACATGGGAAACCTCTCAATCTATGCCTTTCCCCCTCTGCCCCTCCTTCCAAAAGTACTCCTCAAGATCAAACAGGACAGGCCAAGGACAATCCTTATTGCAACAGACTGGCCACGCCAGCACTGGTTACCCACTCCTATGCAGTCTGACAGCAGTGCCACCCTGGCACGTACATCAGATCCCCTCTCTGCTGTCCCAACAGGAGGGACAGATTTTGCATCCTCAGCTGCAAACCCTGATCCTGGCAGCCTGGCTTATTCCCTGAATACATCACCAGCAAACCTCAGCAAACAGGTGCTGGATGTTATCCTTGAGGCCAGGAGGCCCAGTACTAGGAAATCCTAATCAAAAAAGTGGAATAGATACTGTTCTTGGAGCCAGTCTCAAGGGAAGGACACAGCCGTGCCCTCCTTGCCTCAAATCCTAGATTACCTAGCAGAGCTGCTTCACAAAGGCCTCTCCTTCTCATCAATTACAATTCATGCCTCTGCCATCTCAGATCATTACAAATACTGAGCCACCCCTCTTTTCTCACCCTCTGATCAAACAGTTCCTGAGTGGAGCTAATAATTTAAGACCCCCAAGGAGAGCTCCCACTCCTGCCTGAGACCTTAACTTTGTACTAGAGAAGCTCATGCTTCCCCCTTGTGAGCCTGCTGCTACAGCAGAGTTAAAATTCCTCTCTTGGAAAACAACCTTACTGCTAGACATCACTTCAGCAAAAAGAGTGTCTGAGATACAGGCCCTTATGGCTGTGGAACCCTTCATTATCTTCCATGCGGACAAGGTTTTCCTCAGGACTAATCCATCTTTTATGTCCAAGGTGGCATCTAGTGTGGCTTTAAACCAATCCATCCATTTGCCAACCTTTTTTTCCTAATCCACGGAATAAAGGGGAAATGATCCTGCACTCCTTGGACATGCGCAGACAGCTCAGTTTTTACCTTGACAGGACTAAACCTTTCAGAAAATCTGACCAGCTGCTAGCCAGCTTTGCTACAGGGGCAGAGGGCAACGCCATTTTGAACCAAACCATTTCTAAATGGATAGCACACTGCATCCATTTCTGCTACAAACACGATGGAAAACCTATCCCACAAGGGATCAGGCCTCATTCCACTAGGTCTGCCTCAACCTCTACAGCTTTTCTCAGGGGAGTTC
Organism: Protopterus annectens; assembly: GCF_019279795.1. Lineage (NCBI taxonomy): Eukaryota > Metazoa > Chordata > Ceratodontiformes > Protopteridae > Protopterus > Protopterus annectens. The sequence continues at coordinate 1,512,900,125 of NC_056729.1, read as the reverse complement.
CTACCAGGGACATCCTGGAAGCTGCAACCTGGAGTTCTGTACACACCTTCACCAAGCATTACCACTTACCTATCTTTTCTAAATCCAGAGCTGGATTTGCCACAGCAGTCTTACAAGGCCTGCTAGCCAGCTCTACTACTTCTTGACTGCCTCCACCCTTCCTCAGCTTTGGGAATCAACCCAAGTGTGATGACTGCAACAGTGAAACACGAAGAACATAGTACAGTTGTGTACACTTACCATAAATGTAGCTGTTCGAGTGTATTCACTGTTGTAGTCCTGGTTACCCTCCCTCCAGCCCCCTGTCTTTCTATACTTTCTACCTATCCTCTTTTTTGCCCATATCTTATGGAAATGGTATTTACTTTTTACTGGAGGCGTTCCACACCATTTGATTGCTTCCTATTTTGGGGGCTCCTGACATCTGGGGCAAGAAAAACTGATGTAATGGCGTCGGCTGCATGTTTTATACCCCTGACGACCTGACGTCATGGATGAGGCGACAGTATCCGAAGCAGAAATCCCAAGACTCTGGTATTTATAGTGACACTTAACTATTCCACTTTCTAACTCTGCCAACTGTTACTGTGGAAATGGCCCTGTTCCTAGCTTCCCTTTTCTGTTTTGCTTCCAGAAGCAAGTAGAATCATTCTGCATGGCATGACCCCTAGTGAACAGGGTAAACCGTATATGTTGTGCTGTAATTAACCCAACAGAACTGTCTGAACCTACTCATCATTTTCTGTTATTATAGTAACAAACTGTATGCTCATTATTTCTGCTGTATTGTGGTTGTTAATTTTAGTTCATATGTTTAAAGTGATCTATTTTTCGCACATCTCCACTGTGACTGCGCAACATCGATCAATGGCTTCAGTTTTTGACCACCCCCATTTCTGCATCCCCTGCCCACCTATCGTTACAATGGTTCTCTTTCTAGACACCAGCATGGCTAGTATAAGTTACAGTATCCTTATTTAGAGTGCATCAACTCTTATGCATTGAAACACATAACTAATTCAAACAGTGGCCTTGAAAAATCGGGTCTACTTTAGTTCAGTGAACAATCAGATGATCGAACGCTGTTATGTCGAACACAAAGTGTCGAACTGGCAAAATAGCGAATGGATGCAACAGCAAATTTTTTCACAGGGAAAGAAATCTCTGGGCCGGATGTCCGGGTTGTGCCGTTTCCTCCACTGTGGTGTGATCTCAGAGTTGGTATATTTAAGTGGGGGGGGCAAATATTGTTTAGTGTTTTGCTTTTTTTTTTGTTTGTTTTTTTTTTGGGAACAGCAATTTTTTTCCCCAAAATTGCTGTTTTGGTTGTTCGCTATTTTGAGTTTTCGAGATTTAGGGGTCGATATAACAACGTTCGATCATCTGATCGTTCATTGTTATAATATAGACCCAAAAAATCATGCAATTTTTTTGTCTGTAATTGAAGTATGCCTAAGCTATTTCCTATACCAGCATACAACTGTGCAATGTATCACATGTCCATCTGGTCGGCTCAGCCATTATCACTGTCTATATAATATTGCTTATGCCAACTGTGTAGCAGCACTATAACAGTTCTGAAATAATTATTTATAATGTTTATCAAATCAGCTACTTGTCGATATCTAAAAAAAAGCTGCTTAGAATTGCTGAAATGCTCTATATGGCGCACATTTCAGGAGGTTACTGAGTGCAGATACACAGATGATGTGCCTGTTCATTCAGAAAATACAGTTGTGTATGTAAACTTACCATGACAGTAGATGTTCTAATGATCACTGCTACAGTAGCCTGGGTTATACTCTGCCAAGGATAGAACAGCTGACCAGCTTCCAAAATTTAAGGGCACCTTCCACACACCCAAACTGTCAGGCAGCTTGAACTGAGCTGACTAAAGCACAATTTTGGGCACTGAGCCCATCAGACCTTTCCTGCCAATACAGACAGAGAGAGAGAGAGAGGCTGAGACTGAACGTGTAATGCTATGAAGAACAAAAAATAAATAACCACATTCTGGCATAAATTAGGGGGATAGATGGAAGGAGATGCTACTGCAGCTCTGATCGTTCAAGCATCAACTGTTATGATCAGCTTATTTACACAACTGCACTATGCTCATCTTATTAATCACTGCTGCAGTAGCCTTACCTATAAGTGTAGTTACCCTAGCTTACTACATTTGGGAAGTGGAAGGAGGATAATCCAGAAGCCGCTGGAGAGTTGTCCTTGCAAAGCCTGATCTGGGCCAAGAGAAGGAATCAAGAGTATAATGTTTTGTAAAAGTATTTGCAGAGGACCAAGTTGTAGCTTCTAGGACCCTTTCCAAAAAGTCATAGATTAAGTCAAGGCCATGCTAGTGTATGTGGTGTGCCCAGAACAGATTTGCTATGTTGAGTATAAAAAAAAGTAATAGCTTTAGACAACCATTTGGAAATACTCTGTTTTGACACAGGTTGCCCCGTCTTTTTATCTTCATAAAATATGAGCAATTAATCCAAAGATGTGAAAGATTTAGTTCTGCCAAGATAGCACCTGACTTGTTTGTGGACCTCCAAGGTATGGAGTATCCTTTCTCACTTATTTTTGGATTCAGGAAAGAAAACAGGGATATGGATAGTTTGGCTTAAAGTAAGCCTGGATACCACTATAGGCATATAATTAGTTCTCAAAGAAACCATGTCCCTATGGAATATGAGATAGGGATGACTCACCATAACAGCTTGTAACTCAGATACCCTTCTTGCAGAGGTCAGAGCAATCAGTAAAACTGTTTCCCATGTTAAGAACCTCAAGTCATCTAGGTTAGCTGGTTCAAATGGAGGAAATGTTAACTCCTCTAACACAAAATGAAGATCCTAAGGAGGTGCCACCAGTTTTCATGGAAACATCTTATGCCATGAGAATACATTGAAAGAGGAGGATCCATGGGCAGACATATTGAAATGGCAAATAAATGAGCCTTAACAGAGAAGTAATGAAGGCCATAGGATAGTAACTCACAAATATTGTAAAACAAGAGAACAGCTAGCCCTGAATGTGTGCTGTTTATGTTGTTGACACCAACTAGAAAACATTTTCCATTTGCTAAAATAAAATTTTCAAGTAGCAGCATGTCCTCAGTAAACAAGTGCCTAAAAGGAATTAAAACCCCATCATCCAGGCAGCCAGTTAAAGTTGATCGGTGTTGGGTTGCATCAAACAAACCTGAACAGATGCAGTCTGTGAGAAAGCTTGTTGTAATTGCCCCTGGTCATTTCCAAAAGAAGGGAGAACCATGGTTACATTGGCCAGAAGGGAGTCATCATAATGACCCAGATATTAGTGAAAAGGGTGGAAAATCATACAGGAACATTCTTGTCCAAGGAAAAGAAAAAGCATTTGTCTTCCAGGCCTTCTTGCCTGGAGTCCTGGAGCAGAATATTGCCAGCTGATTGCTCAGAGAGGAGGCAAAGAGGTCTACTTGAAGAACATCCCACAGAGAGATCAAAATTTGGAAGGTCCAGGTCTAGTTTCCATTCATGAGGGTCTGTCCTCATCTTGATCAGCTTGTCTGCTGCATAGTTTTGCTCTGACAGAGTGTAGGATGCCTGTAGAGTGAGATTGAGCTGTGAAGCTACATCTCAAGCTAACATGGCTAGTCTGCAGAGTGGGTATGACCTGGTTCCTCCTTGCTTGGTGATGTACTACATGACTCCGGTATTGAAGAGGTCCAAGGGACCAAAGAGGATTCAGAGAGTTGAGTGCCTTGATCAGGGCAAGCAGCTCTTTTATATTTATATGCTTGCATATGTCCTTAGTGTCCCACACACCTTGCAGTTTTATCCCTCCTAAAATTGCTCCCCAAGCAAAGTCTGAGGTGTCTCTGGTGGCTGACTGCATTGGAACAGGGAGGGAGAAGGGGAAACCTGGATTTAAGGATGTCTATTGGCTCAACCAGGTGATTATTCTTCTGACAAACTCCAGCGATAGGATCTGAAAACACAGGGGAAGAACTGGTGCTGGGACCAACGAAACTGCAGATACTACTGTATCTTTCTAATGAGTCCTGCCAAGGGTATCATGAGATTCACTGAAGCCATGAAACCCAAAATTCTGAAGTATTCCCTTGCAATTACCAAAGTCTAAGTGGAAAGCCATAGAAATAGATCTAGATCTATTTTTTTTTTCCTGTAGTATAAAATCACTTTTTAACTGTAGTGCCTTGTTGACATCCCAGAAACAATCCTGTGAGAAGGAGTCAAGAAAGACTTTTGAATGTTCTTTTGGAATCCCATCTGGTGTTAGAGATTTCTCACCCAGAGAGGGATTCCTGACACTTTGGAAGAAGCCATTTGTATGCAACTATCTATTGCCAAAGGGAAAAGTGGAGATTCGGACTTTCAAGAAGAAAAAAACGGGCTGCCAGAGTGAGAGTGAGGAGCAAAGTCTCTTAAATAGTCACTCTGATTTATTGGACTGTCCCTGGTTTGGGGAATTTCCAGAATACTTCTTGGAACCCCCTTGCCATTTCTTCTTAAATTTCCATTTACCTGCATTTTGTTGAGATTGTTTATTTTGTTTCTTACTAAAACTGGATGGGGAGTTAGAGAATTCCATGAAAAATTCTGAAAAGGAGGGCTGAAAATTTTTTAGAGATTCTTTTAGAGATTCTCTGTATCAGCTTAACCTTTTCATCACACTTTTTGATAACCTCTGCAGCAGAGGAGCCAAAACTAAATCTCTATCCATAGGAGAATTTAAAATCTCATTTAACATAATCTGGGAGATTCTAAGAACACAGCCATGCAAGCTGCCATTAAACAGCACCAGTGCCCATAGCCCTTGAAGAGGTATCAACAAAGTCATACACATGCCGTATACAATGAGTATTAACTTGAACAATAGAAGAAAATAAATTGTTTAAAGTTGTGTTTTTCTCATAAGAAGAAACTGCAGACAAAACATTCCTCATAAGTTCAGTATAAAACTTAACAAATGAGCCTGACAATACAAAATTCTGAAAATCAAAGTTGCAAAAGCATACACTTTTTCCCCACACTTATAAATAATGTTTCCATCCTCATCTTAAATAGTAGGATTGGAATTAAGTGTTTAGCAGTAGAAGGATTAACTAAAACTGTATTGGATCATGTCTGGGAAAAGTGTATAAACACTTAAAAGTCTGAGGAACTTTATAAATCCTTTCTGTCTTTTTAGAGGCAGTGGCTGACTGTCAGGAAAATTGCAGGCAGTAATATGTACATCCTCCTAAGCTGCTGAAGTGGAGGACTGGGTGCAGGTTCTGGAAATTCCTTCTGTAACAGCTCATGGTATTTTCTAAAGCACTGAGAAACTTCAGTGTTCTCCCACTGAAAGCACTGTCCCATTCTAGAAATACTCTCAGAGATCGAGAACCCCCATCAGGGAGAGCCAGAAAATGTACTCTCATCTGAGTCTGAATCAGAACTCTGAGTAGAAAACACTGTAGCTGTACAATCATCTTCCCGTCCAGAATCAGAATCTGGAATCTCTTTAATAAAGTAGGTATCCCTGTTTCTTTTACTTGAAACTACTTAAAAGAAGAATCAATAGCCTGAATTAAACCTGAGTCAGACCCAGTAAACTACTCCTGTCTAAGGAAATTTGACGAAGAGTAGAGAGATGTTTAGCTTTCTGCTTCTTTTTGTCAGGAAAATGGGATTAGCAGTGTTATTAATGCCAGCACCAGCTTACCCAGGAATAGGCACAGCTGTAGCCCAGAGAATGTGGCTAACCCTGAGTCTACAGTGGCACCCAGAAGTTACAGCAAACCTACTGGCAGTCACCCAGCGACAGCTGAGGAAAATTGTGAGCCTGCTGTGAAAGGAAAGGCTGTTTGCTTATTTTTTTTTCTTTTTGTGGCTGGAAGATGGACCGACAGTGGAACCGGCAGATTGTTCCATGGTCAAAATTAAAATTCTGCCTCTATCCTGTGGAAAACAAGCAGTTTATTTTGCTAAAAACAAAAAGTATTTAAGAGTCACTTTTTCACAGAATAACATGGTAAAAATCACTTTAAAACACTTTACTGGACCATAAAGTAAACTAAATGCAATTTCTCCACAGAAAATTTGGTTTTCGGTTATTTTAAACAACTTTTAAAATGAAAGGATAAAAGAGCACTCCCATTTAAAAATACAGTACAGTCTCATGACATTCCATTAAAACACAAACTCCTGAAGAGGAAATTATCAATAATAAACAAAATTATTAAATGGAAGTTTTTTCCCCCAAAGGGAACTTATCTGATCAACAAAGAAACAGCAAAACACAGCCAATGATCCCTGAAAGCCTCAGAGGAGTGCAATCTTCAGCGGCAGTAAGGCTCTGAAGGGCTTGGCACCCAAACTTGTCTTTAAGTCAGCTTAGCTTTAGCTGTCTGACAGCTTGGGCATGTGGAGGATGCCCTGAAGCTTTGGAAGCTGGTGAGCTGTTATTTTCATTACACTCTAATTTACTTGGAATCTGTTTTCTACTGCATATTTAAACTAGGAAAGATACCAGAGCTATGTCTCTTCTGAGTCACACAACAATTAGAACAGGTCACAGATGAACCAGTGAACTAAGGGAGGACTAAACTTTATATTCAAAGGGATAAAATAAAACATTTCAAAACTTTACTGGAAAAGATCACTGAGGGAAAGGTTAGTTTCTTTTTATTGTCTTTCTTGTAATTTGTATTGCTTTATTGCCTTTCTCTGTTTTTGTATATTACAGCGTACTTTCATTACACTCTGTTTTAATTGTATTTTGTTTTCCATTGCATATTTAAAGTAAGAAAGAGACTAGAGCTGCGTTTCTAGTGAGTCACATAGAAATTAGAGCAGGTCACTCCAGGTTAATTACATGTGAACTTAAAGAGGGGAGAGGAACTAAACGTTGTATTTATTTTATTTTATTTTATTTTTATTTAACATTTGTTGACCGGGAATGTCCGACTAGGTTCCACAGATCCTGTTTTCAGTGGAGGCCCGGGGAGAAATGCTCCAAATGCATGTCTTTGGAAAATGGAAAATTTAAGGGGTAAAATAAAACATTTCAAAGATTTAGGGAATAAGTTCCCTCAGACACTACCATAGAAGGCTGTGATGGAAAAGTTTGTTTTTTTTATATTGCTTTCTTGTAATTTCTCCTTATTGCTTTCTTCTATTTTGAATATTGTGGTCTATTTTCTTTACACCGTGTTTTACTAGTGTTCTGTGTTTTGCTGCATATTTAAACTAGGAAAGCGACAAGAGCTTTGTCTTTTGTGAGTCACACAGAAATTAAATGTTCCCACCTTCCCACCTTGCTACTCTTGTGTTTTCATATTTGTCTGTCTCTATGTTTGCCCACCCCTTATGTTAATTTTACCAAATATTTTCTTCCATCTCCTCTTTTATTGGCTATCATCAGTAAGTATAAAAAGTATCATTTTGTGAAGTCACTCCCCCTTCAGCTATTTAAATGTATTGACCCTCCCACGGTATTCCATGTAGCCAGAATATTAAGTGCCCATACCCATCAAATCCATCTTGCCCTTTTAAAATAAGTCCCTCTCCCTTTAGATTGATAAAAATTGATCTTTCCCCCTTTCAGCTTAATGCACACTGCAACTCTTAGGGATAGTATTCCATTTACTCCATCTTACCTTTAAAACCTGTAACATCTGGATCAAGACCACCAATCACTGGAAAGCCCACATTCAGCCTCTCAGTAGTCACCTTTGGATTAGTGCTTTTGTTTTGCTCCTAAAGAAGTAGCAACGGGATGTTATTTCCTGGAGACTGTTGATCACCAGAAAGCCTGGTATATGCTTCATGGGTGCCAGCCTGGAATTTGTGCTTCTGTTTAATTCTTGGTGAAAGAAGGAAAATACTGCATATACCTGATTGTCTCTGATTGTCTCTGACTGGGAAGTGAGTGTCTTTGTGGGACCTTCCTGATAAGTCTGGTTTGTATTCAAGGCATCTACCAGATAAAAGGCTACAATAAGCCTACAGAAACCTGCATCATCTAGGACAAGATTGTTGATCAACCAAAAGCCTGTGACCTGCTTCTTTATCTTGGGATTGGTGCTACTGTTTTGTTTCTGGAGAGATAAGAAGCAAAGGGGCATTGCATCCCAACAACGTGAAGCTGAGGTGAGACCAGCACTATCAGTAGCCAGGAAGTAGCCATTTAGGTGAATCCCCTGTTTTTATCATTCTTGACAAAGTTAATTCTTTTCAGTAAATACTACTTGATTAGCTACTGTCTAAACTAACTTCAGAATATATTCCTAAATACTTCACCCATAAATCATCAGGGTCTTCTTTAGCAGTTTCCCCTCAAGTATTTGCCAGTGCACTGGGGGGTTGACATTTTTCCTGTAAAAGAACCACTGAAATTTCATCAATACCTAGTTGCAGACAGGATAACTAGTTTGCAGTAAGAAGCACTGCCTACAGAGTTGCAAACCAGGTACACCTGACTTTACTGTATACTCTCATCTCAACTGTCTAACCAAAAAAAAGGGTCCTATTGCCATGGATATGAACCTCCTCGCTATTTATGTTACCAGCTTGGTGGATATGGGCTTCCTGAGGCAATGCAGAAATTGTCTCATGTTTACTGGCAAACAGCTAATTCTCAAACAAACTGATAAGGTGCATGAGGGATGTGTTTACACAATGTCACTGGAGGCAAGGCTCTCACATAAAATGACTCCTAATGTCAATCAGGTTGTCAGCAGTACACATGCTGCATCCATCGTACACACAGTATGAAGCAGACACATAGGCCTACATATGCCAAGGCACTTAAATTCAACCTTCCTAAACTCCAAAGAACTCCTAGATGACGTGCACATAACAAATGCTTTTGTCAGTCCCAAATGCACTCTTTCAAAACAACACCTACATCAACACATATAGCCATATCTCATGGAACCTCTGTTTCTAAGCCCATAAGGCAAGCCAACACACATTCTGCAATATTCTGGTCACTAGAGACTCCATTGTGAGATACATTGATATCCCTCTCACCAGGCTGAGAAAGAAGAAAGTCACAGTCAGTTGCTCAACAGGGGTTAGGATCTGCCACATCAGCCGTGCAGTCAGGTCGCTGGACCACAAGTAACCAGTGTGACTCAGCCATAGTCCATGTGAGTGTATATGACTGAGACAAAACTCCGTAGACTATATGAAGAGAGAAAGCATGGAGCCCTCAGGATATGAGTCCTAGGCTGGTATAGCCCTAGCAGTGAGCAGCATTCTCCCTTTTCCAAGGATGATACCACAACACGAACAGAAGATGACTGAGTTTAACAACTGACAATTTCTGGTGATATTCTAATGGGGTGCAGTATTTGTCAGCATTAAGGGAGATGGTCAACAGACCACGCTTCTTTGCCAGGGATGGCCTGTACCTCTCCAAGCTATAAGCTAAAACATTAACCTCCTGATGGTGCTTTTTTAAGGCAATGCCAAACTGAAAATACTTCTGACATAGCAAATCAAAACCAAGAAAATTTAACAGTGTTACTGTTCAATGTTAGGAGCCTAAACTAGGAAGTCCACTCACTGCAAGGTCTCCTCACCATAGAGAATACTGATGTATGTGCAGTCTCCAACATAGAGAGCAGCATGGCAGTGCAAGGCGATAATGCCTTCCATACATCTGGAATAGCAACTACACAGACTAAAGGTGAAGGTGTCTCAATCAAAAATAAATATACTTCAAGTCTGGTCAAACAGGAAGATGCACTTTAACTTCTCCATCTTCAGATCACCATAGGCAAAATCCCATACCACGTTATTGCAAGCTATAGGTTCCCCTCTATGACACAAGAAAACCATAACATGTACTTAAGCTTACTGAAAACATTCACCATCTATCCCAATACCATATTCCAAGTGACTTTAATTACCACACTGTTAATTGGGAATCATATATTACACCACAGAAGTTCCTGGATTTTGTAAACACAAGCTCCCTGGACAAGATTGTCAATACACCAACCACAGGTGCAAACATACTGGATCTGGCCCTGACTAACATGGGAGAGAGCTGCACACCCCCTAGTATAATGTCTTCCCTGCCAAGGTCAGACCACAAAATGGTCTCCTTTGAAGATGTAAAAATAAAACCCTGAACACAAGCTAACCATGGGGTGTTCAGGAACTAATCAAAGGCAAATTTCCTACTAGTAAGTGATAACCTGGCAAAATTTCAAGCCCCCCCCCCCTAAAATTTTGTGAACACTGCTCTCTACTCAGAGCTCACAGAAACTATACAGGCATGTTAATAGCTACTTACAGGCAGCTGTACCCACCAAGAACAAATACAGAACTAACTCAAAAACAAGTCACCCTAGTGGAATCACAACATCCAAATGCTGTATAACAGAAAGAAGAAAATCATGGCAAAAATTAGGAGGTGCAGCACCCAGCAGGATAAAACAACAAACTAAGCAAACAATTCTGAGGACAAATTAAGTCTACCAAAGCCACATTTGAGATATATTTGGCCTCCCAGGCCAAGAACAACAACAAGACATTCATTAGTTATGTCCACAACCTCAAAGACAATGCACAATTGTATGCTGAGCTCAGTGTTAATGCAGTCACCTATACTGAGCCAGAAGCTATAGCAAACTCACTGGCTGAAAAATTCAGCTCCAACTTTACCCCTTTCTCCCCTCAATCCTCCCTCAGGAAATACCATCAAATATAACTATCCCTAGGGAACAGATACTCAATGCTCTCTCTAAGGCAAAGACCACTGCATTTATGGGCCCAGACAATATCCTAGGATGCCTTCTAAATAGCATGAGACATGACCTGTCAGGGTCTTTGGAATTACTATTTAACTGTAGCCTCCAAACAGGCTTCATGCCTCACAAATTGAGAACAGTAGCCATCACCCCCCTGCACAAAGGTAGGCCATCTACAGTCCACAAAAACTACAGGCCTATAAGTCTCACTAGTCTCATATGCAAAGCCATGGAAAGAAGTATCATGGGAATGATCAATAATTATCTAGGAAACCTCCAGAAACTAGACCCAACCCAGTTTGGTTTTGTCAAAGGCAGGTCATGCCTACTCAACATGGTAGACTTCTTTGAGAAGGTCATCAAGGCAATAGACAAAGGCAAAACAGTTCACATTGATTACATTGATGAGGCCAAGGCATTTGACACAGTAGCCCAGTCAGACATTGTTGACAAACTCAAGAGGTTAGGTATAAACCCTTATATCACCTGGAAGTTAGCCAGATGGCTGATAGACAGGACACAGGAAGTTAGAATTGGGGAGTCCACGTCTACAAAGAGGCCAGTCAAAAGTAGAGTCCCTTAGGGATCGGTCTTGGGACCATTTCTTTTTGGCATCAAGTTCTCTGAAGTCAAAGCTAATGTCAAGGGCCTCTGGTTGACCAAATCTGCAGATGATTGCAATTTAGGAGGAGTCATTGAATCTCCCACTGACACTAATGTTCACCAGGAGGAGCTGACACAGACAAATAGCTTGTGTCAGAGCCACTGACTAATACTAAATACCAAGAAATGCATAATAGTATCCTTCAGGAAGTTATCCACCCTGGTAACTATCATATTGACAACACACCCCTAAGAGTCAACCCAGTCATCAGGGACTTGGGGACACATAGACAGTAATCTAACAATCATCACATGTCTACAATAGTGAGGAAATCATTCTGTGCTATGCAACTTATAAACAAAGGTATGACAATACCCCCTTTGATATGCACCTAACCAGGCACATCCAATAGATGGAATGCTTACAGAGGTTCCTCATTAAAAGAATTCAGGGCATAAGTAACATATTCCCTGTAGATCTCATCAAAGCCCTATCTCTGTAATCTATATGCTACAGGCTGTTGAGGGGACATCTATGCACCCTGATGGACCTCCTGCATATCCACAAAACAAACAGCACAAGAATTACCCATTCTAAAGAAATAAACCTTGCCTGTAATATAAATGAGACCTGCTGGAGATTCAGGTATGTATCTCAGAGAGTAACCCTTCTCTGCAATAGACTCCCCATCCATGTGAGTTCGTGCCTAACCCAATTCAAATGTAACTTGGACAGTTGGATGGGGAGCAGGAAACTCATCCTGGGTTTGACACCTATGCTTCTAATGGAAATATAAGCCAGTCTATAACCAAATCATCATCATCATCAACATCATCCTCATCCTCCTTTTTCCCATTTTCTACATGGGGTCGGAGTATCATGTTAACTGTCTCCATCTCTCTTAATTCCGTACCACACGCCTGCCTTTTTTCGACACTCATGCCTGATTACCACAGATCTTCTCTCACACAATCCATCCACCTCTATGCTAGTTGTCCTCGCTTCCTGTTACCTTTTTCCAGTCTGTCCCAAATCTTCCTCACCTGATTGTTTTCAGCTTTTCTGCACTTGTCTGAACCACCATAATCTGTTTCCGTTGATCTTTTCTGCAACTGGAGCTACTTTACCTTCTGCTCTTATGTCCTCATTTCTTCATCTGTCCCACAGGGTACATTCTACCACCCTTCTCAGGCACTTCATTTCTGTCACCTCTTGTTTCTTCATCTGCTCTGCCTTTACTGCCCAGGTTTCTGTACCATAAAGTAGTATTGGTCGCACCACTGTCTTGTACACCTTACTTTTCAGCTTCTTTGGCATTCTTCTGTCATAGACTACACCTGGCATTCTATGCCAGTTGGCTGCAGCCCCTCTGATTCTAGCTTTGACCTCCTCATTCAAACGTCCCTTCTCCTCAACCACCCTGCCCAGATACTTGAAGCTATTAAGCTGTTCCACTAGCTTCTCTTCTATCTCAGTTCTCAGCTTCTTCTGATTTCCCCAATTTGCTGCCATTACCACTATCTTATCTGAACTTACTTTCATCCCATGTGCCTTCAGTTTTGCATTCCATTCCATGATCCTTTGCTGAAGTTCTTTCTCAGAGTCTGCCTGTAATGCTGCATCGTCTGCATAGAGCAACTTTTGTTGATCTGTCCCCTCCAACCTGTTTGCTAATGTAGTCCATCACCAGTATGAACAGCAGTGGGCTCAGAGCTGAACCCTGATGCATACCCACTCCCACTGGGAACCCCTCTATGATACTGAACACTGTTCTTACTTGAGTTATTGGGTCCTTGTACACAGCTTGCACTAATTCTACCAATGTTTCGGGGACTTTGAACCACCACAGTACTGCCTAAATCAGCTTTCTTGTTACTTTTTCATATGCTTTCTCCAACTCAAAGAATGCCCAGTTGGGCTCTTTCTTATCTTCTAGCCTCTTGTCAACTATCCATCCCACTGCAAACATCGGTCACTTGTGCTGCATCCTGATCTGAGTCTGAACTGCTCATCTCCCATCTTGCATTCTACTACTCTGAATATCCATTTATCAATCAACATCTCCAGAAAATTCAAGCAATGTGACAAGAGTCTGATGCCTCTGTACTGCCCACAGTTGCGGACGTCCAAATTGTTCTTGTACACTGACATGAGTAGGCCTATTCTCCAGTCATCTGGGATATGCCTTTCTTGACACACTGCTATGGGTACCCACAGGAGCCATTTCTCCCGTATCTCACCCAGCATCTTTATCATATCTGCTGTGACCTCATCTGAGCCTGCTGCTTTCCCTGACTTCATTGAGGCTCCTGTTCTTCTCTCATCATAAGCTGTTTCTGGGGCAGTAGAGCTTCAGTGGGTTTTTCTTCATTCAGAAGCTGCTGGAAATACTCCTTCCATCTGCCTTTGATGTCCTTTGTAGTGATGTGAAGGTTCTTGCTGGCATCCCTTATGAAGGGTGTCTGACTGTCTTTTTTATCTTTCTGTCTTTGCTTTGTAACTTGATATAGTTTCTTTGTGCCACCTATTAAGTCACTTTCCAGAAGCTTGTAGAGTGCCTCACATGCCCTGTTCTTTGCTATTGTAACACCTTTCTTAGCTTCTTTATTAGGCAACCAGTATTCCTTCTTAGCCTGGTCAGTCTTTTCTATCTCCCACTTTTTCGCTCACTCCTCCTTTCTTTTTATGACTTCCTGGACTTCTGCATATCACCACCAGCTTCCTTTATGTACCTTATTTCCATATCTGGCTAGGCCACATATCTGGTTTGTAGTCCTCATGCAAGCTGTTTTGAGATGCTGCCATTCTTCTTCAAATCCACCTACTTCATCCTCTTCTTGGGGGGGGGGGGTAGAGCCTTAAGTAAAAACTCCTTCTTAAGCTCAAACCAAGCTCCACCTCTGCTGATAACCTTCAAAAACATGCCTAAAATTTGATGCAGAGAACATTGCTCTTCTCATTAGTATACTAATTAACAGATCTGTCTCAGAATCCTGTGTCCCAGCACTTTGCAAGAAGGCATTCATCATGCCTCTCCATAAAAGAGAAACCTCTGCTGAGCTCTATATTGGCCCATTAAAATCCTCTCCCTGTTCTCAAAACATCTAGAAAATGTGTACATCAACAATTACTCCAATATCTATTCAAAAACCAACAGGCAATCTCTACACAACATGACTTTAGTCCAGCCCATATTAGAACCATGGCCATAGTCTCATTCCTGGACATCATCAATACTGCTAGACACTCTGGTAAACTTCTTTAATCATTATTTCTTGATGTGACAAAGGCATTTGACCCTGTTTCCCTCTAAAATTCTACTACAGCTCTCTTTCCTAGTTCTTTCTACTCCCTCTATCCAGTGGATAGAGAAAGCAATCATTAAAATGGCAAGGCTCTACCTAGCCATATCTGCCAAACATTACAGTCTGTCCTTGGTCCATTTCTTTTCAATGCTTTCATCAACAGCATCCATACTTCTTCTTGCCATGGCTCCCTAATTCAATATGCAGATGATTCTGCTATTATATGTTCTTCTGATAGTCTAACGCTCCTTCACCCAAGAAGCATTCACATCTACTGAAACATGGCTCACTCAATTTCAGTTGTTACTCAACCTCAATAAAGCAAAACTCCTACATTCTACTCCAAAATCATCAACACTAGATAAAACAAATGTCCTTTCTCTAAATAACACAGAAATTGAAGTTATTGCCAGCACTAAACTCTTAGAAGGCATAATAAACCAAAAGCTTAACATCCATGATTTCAATTTGAAGTTCACATTATTAATATGTTTATATATAAAGAAATGAAAAATAAAATCAATAGAAGAGGGGCAAACAGCAAAATAAGAAAGCAGCAATAATAATAATACATACAAATAGATAAAATTAAGTAAATTAAATACATTTAAAATATTATGCATGGAATAATCCTGGGGTTGGGAGGATGGCCTAATGGTTAAGGTGTTTGCCTTACAATCACAAGGTACAGGATTTGAATCTCACAGGGGATAATTGGCTAGGCTTAAAAAATGGCTCGCAAGGGCAGTTAGCCTAGTACTAACCTATGAACCTATGACACAATAGTAGAAACAATAGGCATAGGCATAGTAGCACCAATAATAATAATTAACACTTTGTCACGTGCAACATAATTCAAACTCCATCAAGACCTAGCCGGCATGTTTAAGAGGCACTGTCATTGATAAGTAAAGTATAAATGCCACAGAATGTAGAGAAAGAATGAAGCAACCAATGCCAAGTCTGAAGATCTCACAAGAAAGGGAGACCCACATTGGGCATGGACAAATAGACCTTGACTAGAACTTCAAATATGATCCACTGATGAATTTGTAGCCAGAATAGTTCAAAGATAGCCAACATAATAAACTAGTATCAAGATATCTTAGAAAAATCAGGCTGCAAAAATATTTTTAAGTGACATGCAGTTTATACTAATTACAGTACCAATATTCTTTATCTATTTGCTTATTTCTACCAAGTTCTGTCCTCGTTAATGAGATGCATGTCAAGTAGTGATGGATTTATCATGATTTACACATAGATTATTCTTACTGAAATGAAATGTGAAAGTCAATAATACTATTTTATTTTATTCTTATAAATCATTTGGTAAATGGGTTAGTGAATTGGGTCATAGGTTCATAGGTTCATAGGTAGGTACTATGCTATCAGACCAAGGGCCTACGTAAGCCTAGCCAACAAGGTTCCCTGCCTTACACTACCCAAGAAAGTTATTTTACTGTGCCATTGTCGAGCAGAGACACAGAAGTGATCCCCAGGGTGTATTTCCTATTTCCCATCCACTCAACAAGATTTTTCTTGAAGAGTGCTAATGAAGAACTTTGCTTGACATAGATGTGTACCCTGTTCCAGAGTATGGGAAATCTCTGGGACAGGAATCTATCCCTCCACCATGTTCTGTTTATTGTGGTGACAAGATTTAGGTCCCTAGAGTGTGTAGCTCGGAGGGATTGGGATTTCCTTAGGTGTAGCATGTCCAACAGCTCTGGGTTTGACATAGCTTTATATGTTAGGCAGAGATCACCTCGGAGTAGGGGATATGCTACGGAGTAAAGCTGGAGTTTTTTGAGGAGGTCAGTGTAGGGCATTTGTTTTGAGGCCAGTAATCCTCTTTGTGAGGTACTTCTGTGGCCTTTCCAGCTGCTGCAGATGTCTTGTGAGCTACATTCCAAAAGGGGCAGTGTACTCTATAATGGGTCTAATGAGTGTCGAGTAGAGGGGAACAATGACCTCTTTTTTCCTGGACGGACCTTTTTCAGACAAGACCTGGGCCCACATGGCATTAAAAACAGCATTCTTGTATTAAAACATACATTTCACAAACTACACTACAAACACTTTAGGGTCAGTAGAGCAATGGAGAATATTGACATTTGTGCTGTAACAGAGACCTGGTTCAAGGCAGCAGAAAGCACCCCTGCACTACCAGGCTATAACTCATTCCACACCTTTCAGCCCCATTAGTTGGACTGAAGCTCCAAAGGCAGCAGTGTTTCCATATTCATAAAGGATGCACACACCTCCAGACTGGTAGCCCAACATAACACATCAGAGATACTTCAAGTGCAGCTAACATTGGGTAAGACAATGATTCAGATCGTAGCCTGCTATAGGTCCCCAACCATGTCCCAAGACTCGCACTCCACATTCCTAAGCACCCTGGAGAATATTAGGGTCCAACCTAACACTATCTTACTAGGCTACTTCAATTACCCTTCCATTAACTGGGTAAACTACCCATGTACCAATATACGTACCCAACATTTCCTGTAATTCATTAATTCCAATGCTCTGGACCAGCTCGTTCTTACCTCCACTAGAGGTAACAACATCCTTGACCTGGTCATTACTAACATGGGCGACCGTTGCTTTACACCAATAGTCAGCTCCTCCCTGGTTAGATCCGACTACAAACTAATCACCTTGAAAATCTACATCCCACCCCCCACCCCGCAAAGGTAACCACCATGAAAAACTTCTCCAAAGCTAACTTTGGGCTCTTAAAAACATAGTTGGCTAACTTCACGGCACCCATGCAAATGGAGAATAGTTGTGTGACCGCAGAGTCATACACCGGTGCACTGTATGAACACATACAGAAATGCATGGATCTCACCATACCCAATAGAACCAAGATGCTGTCCTCCAAAAAAAGGAAGCCAATCTGGTGGTCCCCTGCCATAAACAAACTCTACAACAGAAGGAAGAAACTGATGCGGAATAAGTTGAAGTCCCAAGACTGGAAAAATTCCCTTATCAGCCTCAACAAAAAGTTGAGATCCCTCATCAAATCCTTTAAAGCTGGCTATGAAACAGAATTGCAGCAGATAGTAAAGACAACCACAAGGCCTTCTATCATTATGTAAAGAATCTCCATGGCAATACACAGATTTGCTCTGAGGTACTGGACAATGGTACCTCCTATACCAAGCCAACAGATATTGACAGTATACTGGCTGACAGATTCAGTGCCAACTTTCACCTCTTCCCCCCCAATGACCAATTACAATACCAGTAGATTGCCAGGCACCCAGTATTACTGCTGCACAGGTTAAAACAGCACTGTCCAAGGCCAAGAATACAGCTTCTATGAGACCTGACAATATCCCTGGTTGTGTTCTACATGAACTACAGAGTGAACTGGCACCTCTCCTCTGTGTCCTGTTAAATCACAGCCTTGCCTCAGGCTTTGTCCCTACCGAATGGTGCACTGCTACAGTCATCCCTCTCCACAAAGGAGGAGTGACTACAGACCCTGGGAACTATTGCCCCATTAGCCTGACGAGTCTGATATGCAAAGGTATGGAACACATCATGGACCTAATAAATAAGGATATAGGGAATCTCCAAACTCTGGATCCCACACAGTTTGGTTTTGTGAAGGGTAGATCATGCCTGCTCAACTTGGTCGACTTCTTTGAATCAGTCACCAGAGGTGTGGATGAAGGCAAGGTGGTTTTTACTGCCTACCTTGATCTGGCCAAGGCTTTTGATACCATTCCCCACTCAGGAATCATAGAAAAACTCACTAAGCTTGGCATCAACCCCTATATCACTAGGTGGGTTGCAAACTGGCTCACAGATAGAACCCACAGTGTGAAAGTAGCTGATTCCAAGTCAGACTGCCGACTAGTCATGAGTGGACTCCCACAGGGTTCAGTCCTGGGTCCTCTCCTGTTTGGTATCTACTTCTCTGAAGTCCAGGCCAACACGAAGGGACTCTGGCTGACAAAGTCTGCAGACAATTGCAAGTTGGGAGCTATTATTAACTCCCCAAGTGATGTTGACATCCTACAGAATGGCCTCGCTGAGATCAATGACTGGTGTCAGAACCATGGCCTTAAGCTCAATGCCAAAAAATGTGTTGTCATCCCCTTTGGGAAAAACCCGGTTCCCATGAATTGCCACATTGATGGTAGTCCACTGAACACAGAAGGCGTTATAAGAGATCTGGGGACACAGGTTGACAGCAACCCCTCTTTTGATCACCACATTGCCACTGTGGTCAGAAAGTCCTTCTACTGTGGCATGTCTCATTACTAAGGTTTTTGCCTCCAGGAAGAAATAGGTCATTGTCTCCCTCTACTCTTCCCTCATTAGGCCAATCATAGAGTAAAATGCCCCATTTGGCATGTACCTCACTAGACACCTGCAACAACTGGAGAGGCAGCAAAAGTACCCCACAAAGAGGATGCTAGGCCTTAAACACTTGCCCTATATGGACAGACTCAAAAAACTCCAACTATTGTCTGTATCATATCACCTACTTAGAAGTGATCTCTGCTTGACTTACAAAGCCATGTCTGACCCAGCTCTGTTAGAAATGCTACATCTAAAAAAAATCCCAATCCCTCCGCACCACATGCTCCAGAAAACTCAACCTCATTATCACAATTAACAGAACATGCTGGAGGGACAGGTTCACAACCCAGAGACTGCCCATGCTATGGAACAGACTTTCCATACATGTCAAGCAGAGCACCTCGCTGACCCTCTTCAAGAGAAATCTTGATGAGTGGATGGGAAACAGAAAATTCGCCCTGGGGATAACTCCAGTGGCTGTACTCGACAGAGGTACTGGGAACTAAGGTCGGGTAGAACTATGCCAGGTAATCTATGGCCAGGCTTGTAAAGGCACCAGGGCCATCAGCCCAGTACACACCTATGAACCTATGAAGTAATATAAGACAGGGTAATGACACCAATATGACTAGCATAGACCATAATTACACAATTACAATAGTCAATGATAAAGCATCTACCATCAATTTTGATTAAAATATTCATAGTGAATAAAGAGTTATAGTTGAATATACATATTATATACCAAATATGTTAGTATATGTTAGTATAACGTTGCAATTTGATTCTTTCTCATTTTCAATTTTTAACCATATCATTGCTTTATTATTTATCATGTTAAATTGCATATATTTTCAATAATTTAATTTATTTTGTTTCTTTACAAATAAATAAAATAAATTAATAAATGCTGCCTGTTCCTCTCATTCCATTCAAATATGTGGAAAATAAAAACTGTAGAGCAGAGAATCATCCCACCAAGTCACACAGCTGCTTTATTAAATTCATATTTTCCCTTCCATGTATTCAAACCCTGGACGTACCACACATGAAGCCAACTCTACCTATTCAGCTATGAGGATATCCTTCTCCTTCTTATGGATTTATGGCCTTTCATTAGCCTTTTCTCCAGCTCTCTTAATTTATAAAAGTACTATTAAAAACCAAATTGAATAGAGCCAAATCTGTTCTGGCTTTCAGAGGGTCTCCACAACTATGCTTCATCTTATTTGAGTTAAGTTGTGATCCCATTTAGTGGTTGTGGTCTTCCCTTACTGATTTTTTGGCATTTTTGGCTTTTGTTACATCAGTAGAGCCTCCGATTTAGTTTTGGATTGTGATCCCATTTGACCTTTCCATAAGGAAAATGTTATTTTGACAACAATAATCATTTTTAAGTAGCTACCTCTGATGATTCCAAGTAAACATGTGTTGCTATCTGCTGTTCTATATATTTTGAAGGTGGCTCGGAGATCATATTTTCAGAAAGCTTACCTAATAGAATTGAAAAGGTTTAGTTTTGGGATCAATTAGCAATATATAGAGCTGTTAGCTGAAGCAGTACCTGCAGTATTAGCCTTCATGTGCAAGGGAGGTTTGTGCAAGTTTTTATTAAGTGCTTACTTAGCAGCAGTTTTGCATGCCTTCCAATGTTCATTTGCATTTCCTCTTGCCCTGCAGTAAAATGATATCCCACATGCATTCTGCCCCTGACTCATCTTGGAATTTGAGTTTCATTCTACATAACTGATTTTATAAATCGCTGTGACAGCACATTTCCTTTGCTCAGTCCAACAGGTATTTTGAAAAGACTTTGGGCCAGATTCAGGAAGCCTCCGTGTAAGAGTTATAACTCTTACACGGAGGCTGCAGTTAAACTGTGTGATGTCAGCATGTCATGCATATGCATGAGGTGCATGAGGCATGCTGAATCACACTAGTAACTCTTACACGGTCCGTGTAAGAGAGTAGAAGCGTGTCTGTAGGCTAAGCTCTGCAAGTGGACACGCCCCCGGAAAACTAGAATGGCTGAAAGTAAACAGCCACGAGAAAGGCCATGAAAATGTGAATAAACACACTATACAACACATGCCCCGACTGGCCATCAGTGTATAAAGTGAAGAGATGTCATAAAAGTAAATGAAAACCTTTTTTTTGTTAAACCCGTAAATGTTTGCTACTGTGTGCTGGGTGTGCTACTAGCGCAATCACATTTAGCAGTCAGGGAAAAGGATATAAGAACTAAATATGCAAAGTAAGCCAAGAAATAATAGCTTAGTGGTAGAGTACCGCCTATGAGTAGGCAGGCAGGGTTCGAGCCCCTACAACAACCTTTTAGTTATTTTTGTAAATAAGCACTAAAAGCCCCAGACAGTATTGTACAAATGTAAATGTATTCCCTTTTGTAAAATGGAATGAAACAGAGCATATATTTTGAAGTAACATAAGAATAAAAATAGTCAGAAATGTACTGATAGCTAAGCTGCCGTGAGACAGAGTGCCCGTAGCCGAGTAGTGTTTAAAAAGCTGCAAACTGCGTGCCCGTTGCCAAGCAGTGGATAAACAGGCTGAAACTGTGTGCAATTAGCTGAACATGTGTGTCACTAGCCAATTAAGATTTATCCCAGCACACCGTTTGCGCGCTCCCACAAGCTAACTGCCAGTGCGCATCGTTACCTCCGCAAATGAGCGCAGACCAGGTTTAAAGTGCTTAAAAGTGCTTTTGGCATGTTTGATTGACAGGTCTTCAACTCATTTCTGTCAGGAAAAGCAAAAAGCAGTTGCCAGATTCGAACACAGGATACCATGCACTAGAGTCAAGGAACTAAACCACCAAGCCATGACAGCAATACCTAGAAAAGCAGAAATAGCATATATATGGGATAAAACCCAGAATGGAGCATGAGAAAGCATTTTCAGTGAAGTAGATACAATTCCAAAATGGCCAATCAGAGAAATGTGCGGGAAAAGCTGCATATATAAGCCCCATAGGCGGGAATACACAGCATAACTGATTGTAGAACAGATTTGCAGTCAGCATGAGTGGAGTAGGTGAGGGACGTTGCTTTCGAGCACAGCGTTGGGGCGTTGAGGAGTCCAGATACATGGTCTGGCTCCTTGTCCATAATCACGAGGCCCAACTCATGCAGGGCCAGGTCTCATGGGGAGTATATAGGGCTGAGGCGTGGGACCAGTTGGCTCGTGAGCTGACCAGTGCTACTGGCATTCCACGCACTGGTGAGCAGGTCCGTCACCACCATGCGGACCTGAAGAGACGCAAGCAGGACCAATTGAACCGTTGGATCCAGGAGGCCCGGCAAATGCCCAACGCCCACTACTGAGTAAGTCACATTTTACACATGTATGTAAGGATTTCAACCAGCTGATACCATGGAGATGTGTAGTCCAATATTATTCCCTTTGTATTACAGCTGCAGGTGTCCGCTCTGCGAATGTTGAGATGCACGCCAGAAGGCTGGTGCGGCTGCGCCACCATGCAGGTTAGTAACCCCACCCAGTACTTGTAAATAAATATTATTATGTACCATGTATCAGAACAGTGCAGTGTATTGATTAAAAGTAATATAATGTGCAATCAGGAATTGAATGTCTGCAGGTATGGCTGCAACAAGTTCATCAGTATGCAAGTGTAACTGGAAATATAATTGATAGGATTAAACAGTGCTGTAATACAGATGTCCCATCATTAATTAAATATACTGTAACCTGCAGTATAGTCTCAAGAGTACAGCTTCAGAATCTGAGGTAGTCACATGTCAGATATATCCTGTTGAAATGCTGAATCATGACAGAAGTGAGGCTGTTGGAAAGTGTTTGAATCACCACAGGTCTAATATGTGAACAAAGCCTAGAAGTACCAACCTGAACTGTGAAGTTGCAGAATGTGTGAGAGTGACAGAAAGGCTCATGTATGAATAAAGAAAGTAGTAATAACCCTGAATATATAAGCCTCAGTGTTTTTACAGAACTAAATGCATGTGGGAAGTACAAATTAACATCCCAAACTGATTTCAGTGTGTCTGAATCTGAATGTCTAGCTCAAAATCTATATATGGTGATAACAGTAAACAATTTGCAGATAGAATGAATGATTATCTGACAGACTAAACAGCCATAGTTGTCCCCTGTCCTGTCATCAAAGTGTAGCAGGATGATGTATCTGATCAAATTCAAAATAAGTAGGATAGTGATGTATGTGTAACAGGTGTAGCATGACAGTCAAATAAAGATTATTTTGAAACATCAGCCTCAACTTAATTGTGTATCTATGATAAATGTGAATTAATGTTTAACATATGAATGTGTCATCACTTTCTATCCCCACCCAACCCTGTAATTCCATATAACAACATCCACTAAATAATGGTATGTGAACATTTCATTAATCATGGACATTTGTCCGTTCCAAACATATATGCATGTCTGTTCGTGCATGTGCCCTGTTTATACCTGCAAATACGATGGCCTGTTGCCATTAATCAACCCTGCATGTCATTTGACTGTGTTTTGCTGTTCAAATAATGCATGTGATATTGATATGCCCTTGTTCAATGGTGTCCATATCTGGGTGTTTGTTTGATGGGAATACCAATGCATTTTTTCCCTTTTTTTTAACCAACTCATGTTAAATTGCATATATTTTCAATAATTTAATTTATTTTGTTTCTTTACAAATAAATAAAATAAATTAATAAATGCTGCCTGTTCCTCTCATTCCATTCAAATATGTGGAAAATAAAAACTGTAGAGCAGAGAATCATCCCACCAAGTCACACAGCTGCTTTATTAAATTCATATTTTCCTTCCATGTATTCAAAACCTGGACGTACCACACATGAAGCCAACTCTACCTATTCAGCTATGAGGATATCCTTCTCCTTCTTATGGATTTATGGCCTTTCATTAGCCTTTTCTCCAGCTCTCTTAATTTATAAAAGTACTATTAAAAACCAAATTGAATAGAGCCAAATCTGTTCTGGCTTTCAGAGGGTCTCCACAACTATGCTTCATCTTATTTGAGTTAAGTTGTGATCCCATTTAGTGGTTGTGGTCTTCCCTTACTGATTTTTGGCATTTTTGGCTTTTGTTACATCAGTAGAGCCCGATTTAGTTTTGGATTGTGATCCCATTTGACCTTTCCATAAGGAAAATGTTATTTTGACAACAATAATCATTTTTAAGTAGCTACCTCTGATGATTCCAAGTAAACATGTGTTGCTATCTGCTGTTCTATATATTTTGAAGGTGGCTCGGAGATCATATTTTCAGAAAGCTTACCTAATAGAATTGAAAAGGTTTAGTTTTGGGATCAATTAGCAATATATAGAGCTGTTAGCTGAAGCAGTACCTGCAGTATTAGCCTTCATGTGCAAGGGAGGTTTGTGCAAGTTTTATTAAGTGCTTACTTAGCAGCAGTTTTGCATGCCTTCCAATGTTCATTTGCATTTCCTCTTGCCCTGCAGTAAAATGATATCCCACATGCATTCTGCCCCTGACTCATCTTGGAATTTGAGTTTCATTCTACATAACTGATTTTATAAATCGCTGTGACAGCACATTTCCTTTGCTCAGTCCAACAGGTATTTTGAAAAGACTTTGGGCCAGATTCAGGAAGCCTCCGTGTAAGAGTTATAACTCTTACACGGAGGCTGCAGTTAAACTGTGTGATGTCAGCATGTCATGCATATGCATGAGGTGCATGAGGCATGCTGAATCACACCAGTAACTCTTACACGGTCCGTGTAAGAGAGTAGAAGCGTGTCTGTAGGCTAAGCTCTGCAAGTGGACACGCCCGGAAAACTAGAATGGCTGAAAGTAAACAGCCACGAGAAAGGCCATGAAAATGTGAATAAACACACTATACAACACATGCCCGACTGGCCATCAGTGTATAAAGTGAAGAGATGTCATAAAAGTAAATGAAAACCTTTTTTTTTTTTGTTAAACCCGTAAATGTTTGCTACTGTGTGCGGGTGTGCTACTAAGCGCAATCACATTTAGCAGTCAGGGGAAAAGGATATAAGAACTAAATATGCAAAGTAAGCCAAGAAATAATAGCTTAGTGGTAGAGTACCGCCCTATGAGTAGGCAGGCAGGGTTCGAGCCTACAACAACCTTTTAGTTATTTTTGTAAATAAGCACTAAAAGCCCCCAGACAGTATTGTACAAATGTAAATGTATTCCCTTTTGTAAAATGGAATGAAACAGAGCATATATTTTGAAGTAACATAAGAATAAAAATAGTCAGAAATGTACTGATAGCTAAGCTGCCGTGAGACAGAGTGCCCGTGGCAGTAGTGTTTAAAAGCTGCAAACTGCGTGCCCGTTGCCAAGCAGTGGATAAACAGGCTGAAACTGTGTGCAATTAGCTGAACATGTGTGTCACTAGCCAATTAAGATTTATCCCAGCGCACACCGTTTGGCGCGCTCCCACAAGCTAACTGCCAGTGCGCATCGTTACCTCAGCGCAAATGAGCCAGACCAGGTTTAAAGTGCTTAAAAGTGCTTTTGGCATGTTTGATTGACAGGTCTTCAACTCATTTCTGTCAGGAAAAGCAAAAAGCAGTTGCCAGATTCGAACACAGGATACCATGCACTAGAGTCAAGGAACTAAACCACCAAGCCATGACAGCAATACCTAGAAAAGCAGAAATAGCATATATATGGGATAAAACCCAGAATGGAGCATGAGAAAGCATTTTCAGTGAAGTAGATACAATTCCAAAGCGGCCAATCAGAGAAATGCGGAAAAGCGGCATATATAAGCCCCATAGGCGGAATACACAGCATAACTGATTGTAGAACAGACTTGCAGTCAGCATGAGTGGAGTAGGTGAGGGCGTTGCTTCGAGCACAGCGTTGGGCGTTGAGGAGTCCAGATACATGGTCTGGCTCCTTGTCCATAATCACGAGGCCCAACTCATGCAGGGCCAGGTCTCATGGGGAGTATATAGGGCTGAGGCGTGGGACCAGTTGGCTCGTGAGCTGACCAGTGCTACTGGCATTCCACGCACTGGTGAGCAGGTCCGTCACCACCATGCGGACCTGAAGAGGCGCAAGCAGGACCAATTGAACCGTTGGATCCAGGAGGCCCGGCAAATGCCCAACGCCCCACTACTGAGTAAGTCACATTTTACACATGTATGTAAGGATTTCAACCAGCTGATACCATGGAGATGTGTAGTCCAATATTATTCCTTTGTATTACAGCTGCAGGTGTCCGCTCTGCGAATGTTGAGATGCACGCCAGAAGGCTGGTGCGGCTGCGCCACCATGCAGGTTAGTAACCCCACCCAGTACTTGTAAATAAATATTATTATGTACCATGTATCAGAACAGTGCAGTGTATTGATTAAAAGTAATATAATGTGCAATCAGGAATTGAACGTCTGCAGGTATGGCTGCAACAAGTTCATCAGTATGCAAGTGTAACTGGAAATATAATTGATAGGATTAAACAGTGCTGTAATACAGATGTCCCATCATTAATTAAATATACTGTAACCTGCAGTATAGTCTCAAGAGTACAGCTTCAGAATCTGAGGTAGTCACATGTCAGATATATCCCTGTTGAAATGCTGAATCATGACAGAAGTGAGGCTGTTGGAAAGTGTTTGAATCACCACAGGTCTAATATGTGAACAAAGCCTAGAAGTACCAACCTGAACTGTGAAGTTGCAGAATGTGTGAGAGTGACAGAAAGGCTCATGTATGAATAAAGAAAGTAGTAATAACCCCTGAATATATAAGCCTCAGTGTGTTTTTACAGAACTAAATGCATGTGGGAAGTACAAATTAACATCCCAAACTGATTTCAGTGTGTCTGAATCTGAATGTCTAGCTCAAAATCTGTATATGGTGATAACAGTAAACAATTTGCAGATAGAATGAATGATTATCTGACAGACTAAACAGCCATAGTTGTCCCCTGTCCTGTCATCAAAGTGTAGCAGGATGATGTATCTGATCAAATTCAAAATAAGTAGGATAGTGATGTATGTGTAACAGGTGTAGCATGACAGTCAAATAAAGATTATTTTGAAACATCAGCCTCAACTTAATTGTGTATCTATGATAAATGTGAATTAATGTTTAACATATGAATGTGTCATCACTTTCTATCCCCACCCAACCCTGTAATTCCATATAACAACATCCACTAAATAATGGTATGTGAACATTTCATTAATCATGGACATTTGTCCGTTCCAAACATATATGCATGTCTGTTCGTGCATGTGCCCTGTTTATACCTGCAAATCGATGGCCTGTTGCCATTAATCAACCCTGCATGTCGTTTGACTGTGTTTTGCTGTTCAAATAATGCATGTGATATTGATATGCCCCTTGTTCAATGGTGTCCATATCTGGGTGTTTGTTTGATGGGAATACCAATGCATGCTGTTACAACTAATCTGAATGGAATAAAATGCCACTAACCCAAACTAACATAACTACTCACAAACCTAGAGCGCTTGGGAAGGCAGGTCCCAGCGGACCCACCTCTCCCACCTCAGCTGGTGACTGCACCTGGCACTAGTGCCCAGGCGGACCCCCTCCGGTGGCCCTGTGCCACCTTGGGTGGAAGCGCTGCAGGGGATGGGGCCCGTCCCCCTCTGCAAGTGTGGCGGAGGGGTTCGATCCACTCACCCTCCACGGTGTCCGGTCTGTGGTGCGTGGGAGATCCAAGACACTGTTCTTGGACCCCTACGCCAGCTCGAGGCTTCGTGTGGCACAGCTAACGCCCGGCCGTTGCCCGCCTACACAGCCCCAGCACAGCCCGTCCTGGGCTGTGAAGGAACAGTGGCAACTGCCTATGGGTGGGGATATCAGTTCCACTGTTGCCATCTGTGGGCTCGTGCATCTCAGATATCCCAACCTCCGTCCCGTCAATTGTGTAACCCCCACGTGTGTCATACACCGTCCCTGTATGCGTCTTGTCTGTCTTGTCTGTTAACCTACCCAACCTACCTCCCCAGCTTTACCGACTTCCTTCACCTGTCATACCACTCTCACCTGTAAAAAAAAAAAGGGCACTCTGTCCCACAAAAAATTACGCCCCATACATAGCTGTCCATGTGCAGACATGTCCGCTGGACATCTAAACTGTTAATTACAATTGGCTGTACAACAAATATTAATGTTGTCCTGACACCTCTCTCAGAGGTGGAAGGTTTCAAATGTCTCACCAAAATACATAGAAATATACAGCTGTTGCTGCAAAAGACATGGGCATCTATGGGCCTTACCTACACCCTTCCTGCAAATTCCACGCTTCTTTCCCTACTGTCTTACCCTCTTTGTGACCCCTTTTCACCACTTTCCTGTCACCCCTTTTTCTTTTCTTTCAAAGAAAATAAGCGGGTGTGCGCTTGTGTTAGAGCTCACCGCCAGTCTTGTCGTGAGCTCAGCATAAGCAGCGCAGACCTGGTTTAAAGTGCTTAAAAGTGCCTTTATGGCACTTTGATTGACAGGTCCTGTACTCAGTTCCAAAGTTTGCTAAGAAAAATAAATTCCCACTGTCAGTCTCAACCCAGGACCTTGGTAACATTAGTCCGTATGACCTACCACTAAGCCATGCCTGCTTTACAAGAACAAACTGCTAAAATAAATATAACATGTAATAGTAGGAATCAGTATAAAGGTAATATAGGAGATGTACTATCCAAAGCATGTTTGGTAGAGTTTTAATGGCCAAATTACTGGATTCCCATACTAGTTCAGTGTGAGCAGAAACAGCACTGCTACCTGTTAGCTTGTACATAATAATGTAAGGTAATGTACATATGTGAAGGTATGTATATCTACACATACATATATATAAATATATATTAATACATATGAAATATAATCGTGGGTCTCAGTAGCCATACACACTCACTACAGGAAAAAGTTAACATAATTGCTGCAACCTGAATCTGCAACACAGCCTGACCCCTGTGTGACCTACTCACCCTTCTAACTGCCTCAACACTTCGATTGACAGGTCCTGTACTCAGTTTGAAAGTTTGCAAAGTAAAAATTCCCACTGTCAGTCTTGAAACCAGGACCTAGGTAACATTAGTCTGTTTGACCTACCACTAAGCCATGCCTGCTGTGGAAGAGCACACTGCTAAAATAAATATAACATGTAATAGTAGGAATCAGTATAAAGGCAATATAGGAGATGTACTATCCAAAGCATGTTTGGTAGAGTTTTAATGGCCAAATTACTGGATTCCCATACTAGTTCAGTGTGAGCAGAAACAGCCCTGCTACCTGTTAGCTTGTACATAATAATGTAAGGTAATGTACATATTTGAAGGTATGTATATCAACACATACATATATATAAATATATATTAATACATATGAAATATAATCGTAGGTCTCAGTAGCCATACACACTCACTACAGGAAACAGTGAAGATATATGCAGCAACCAGAATCTGCAACACAGCCTGGCTCCTGTGAGACCTACTAAGCCCTTTAACTGCTTAAAGGTGCCTCTAGCACTGTGATTGATAGGCCCTATACTCAACCCAAAAGCAGAATATGAGCATACTAGTAGGCCCTACCACAAGACCATTGTAACACTAGTCTGTATGACCTACCACTAAGCCATGACTCTCATACAGGAATATAGTGCTAAATAAGTGGAACATGTAATAGTAGGAATGAAGATAAAGGCAATATAGTATGTCTACTACCCAAAGCATGTCAGGCAGACTTTTATAGTCCCAATTACTGGATTCCCATACTAGAGTAGTGTTAATGGAAACAGCCCTGCTAATTGTTAGCTTGTACCCAATAATGTCAGCTAATGTACATATATGAAAGTATGTATATGTACACAGATATATATATATATATATTCATATAGCAATACATATGACATATAGTTGTAGGTGTCAGTATGCATACACACTCACTACAGGGAACAGGCAAGATAAATGCAGCAACCTGAATCTACAACACAGCATGAAGCATGGGAGATGTACTAACCTTCACACTCACAGAACACTGTCAACAGCATACCAGCATGGTCCGCCCTACAATCTGAAAGGGCAGCGCCTATCTCACATACCCTTTTATAGCAGTGTCCTGAAATCACAGTGAGACATGCAATTAGTACACACCAGCTGCTTGCAATTAGCAAATGCTGCCTTACAATTGGTGCAGAGGCCATCACATGGATCCATGCAGATACCTACAAAAGTATTCAGTACCCACACTCCACTCATGCAATACAGTCATTGCACTAACCGAATGAGAAGAGAGAGAGAGAGACAGACAGAGAGAAAAAATATATACTGACAGCAAGCAGCAAAACAGCAGCAGCAGCAGCAGCAACAGCAGCAGAATACAAGCAGCACGACTGGCTCACCAAAGCTGCCACAAACACAGGTAATGCAAAGTAGCAGGTTAATCCTGTGTATACTGTGACACCTCAAATGTATCATAGTTCACTATCAATAGGTATGTCCATGAGATAGGTTGTGTGTAGATAGTCATGAAATATAAACATATGTAAAATTGTTGTACATGTGGGCCATAACTAACACTTCCATAGCTTAGAACACAAGGCCAGTTGTGCATATGATGCAGTAGTTCCCAGGGTCAGTAGAGGTTCCTCCTCATTGGTGTGGGACCACTGTGTATGTATGGCACTGTTCAGGTACATATCCTGTAGTATGGCCATGGATTAATATCAGTCTGTCATGTGGTGCTATGTCCTCCAGGGGTGAATGTAGCACACATCCAGGGATACCATTCCGTAACAGTGATGATATGTGTTCTGCAATGATGAGGTGGCTCTCACCTGGACATGTGAGAGGATAGGGAGGTTACAGTCATCTGGGATAAGTAATAACACGTGTGTAGGACAATGGGGGGGGGGGGTACCTGCACCTAAACTGTCTGCAAAATTGTTGGCAATATCTGTGCATTTGGTGAATGTGAAGCATCTTAACACTGCAGACAACAGATGCCTTCCCGTCATGTGAATCTGCCCTGTGCTGCAGTAGCCTCCTACTATTGTTATACAATATGCCTGTATCTGTAGTCCACTGGACAGGATTAATAAGTGGTGTGCAGTTGTTCTGGGTTAGATAACTGTGTGCACAGTACATGCAGTATGTGGGATGTCTGTGGTAAGCATATGCAAATGTGCTGGCGGTGTGTGTTGTGGCTTCCACTGGCCCAGTGGGCTGCATGGATAGCATCACTGTCATAACTACTGAATAACTGTGTAATCACATGCATACATAGCAAGGTAGTGTATTGTGCTTGTGGTGTTGTTCAGATATGTATATCAGGCTGAGTAATTTGTGTCCACATCACAGGGTTGGATGGCAGCACACATCCAGTATGTATGGATGAACACCCAGAATGTGTCACACGTGTCACCTGTGCATTCGTATCTGGCCATTACGTGTGCATCCCCACAACACACACACATGCAACATATGGCAGCAGTACTATAGCAGTACACACAGGTTCATAGGTTCATACTAGGCTATCTGGCCGAGGGCATTTACAAGACTAGCCCATAGTTTTGTGGCTTACGCCACCCCTTTAGTATGGGGAACCATACCCATTATTTTGCTGTGCCTCTGTCGAGCAGTGACACTGAGGTAATCCCTGGGGTATATCTGCGATCTCCCATCCATTGGTCAAGATTTCTCTAGAACAAGGCCATCGAGGTGCTCTGCCTCACATATACCGTGATTTTGTTCCACAGCATAGGGAGTCTTTGGTTGATGAATCTATCCCTCCAGCATGTCCTATTAATAGCCGTGTGGAGGTTTAAGTCTCCTGGCCTTGTGGCTCTGATGGATCTAGATTTTTTTAGGTGAAGCATATTCATCAAATCTGGGTCTGACATGGCCTTGTATGTTGGGCAAAGGTCACCTCTGAGCAAGCGGAAGGCGACTGCCTACAACATACATGGACATGCTGGAGGGGCAAATTCCTGAGAGGCTCCCTTTACTCTGTAATGAGCTCGAACAGTTGAGAATGAACAGTTCATAGGTTCATACTAGGCTATTTGCCCTAGGGCATTGGTAAGCCTAGTAGAATGTGTTTGTCTTTTGCCACCCAATCAGAAGTTATGCTGCTATGCCCTTGTCCGACTTTAGTATACTACGCCTCTGTCTAACAGTGACATAGAAGTGATACCTGGGGTACAACTATGATCTCCATCCACTCATCCAGATTCCTATGGAAGAGAGTCAATGAGGGACTCTGCCTAACCAGTAGTGTGAGCTCATTACAGAGTGAAGGGAGCCTCTCGGTTAGGAATATGCCCCTCCAGCATGTCCATGTATGTCAGTGCTGAGGTCCAGCTCTCCTGAGCATGTGGCTGTATGGGACTCTGATTGCCTGAGGTACATCACGTTCATTACTGCTAGGTAGGACATGGCTGTATATGGCATGCACAGATTGGCCCTGAACAGGCAGTATGCCACTGAGTCCAGCTGGATTCACTTTACCTGGGCAGCATATGACATCTGTGTGAGCCATTGCATCCCCTTGATGATGTACTGTTGTCCTGTACCAGTTGCTGTAGGTGTCTGGTTAGGTACATCCCAAAAGGTGCATTGTATGCAATTATAGGCCTGATGATGGATGAGTACAGAGGCACAATGACCTCCCCTGCCATACATGTGAATCAGTCATGATTAGCTGGGCTATATAACATGTCTGTCAATCCACGTTGCCCATGTGGTAGACAAATGACAGACTGCTACCATGTTTCTTCCCAGGTCGCCAACTTCGTCTACTGTACTCAATGGCCTAACACCTATGTTGTACTGTCCCACCAATGTGGAGGCGTGGGAATCTTCATTGAATACTGATACTCCCCTCCCTTGTTCAAGTGTTGTGGCCGACAAGAATGGTAACAGCTATAACGTGGTAGTACTGGTGTGCTCCTGTGAAACCTGAAACAGGTTCATGTTACTGCACAGATATCGATGTCCATAATGCTAGGTAGGGTTTTGGGTGCGTGCATCCTTGGGTCTAGGCGTCCAGTGTTGAGTAGCATCACTCTTACTTCCTCATCCTTTGTGATACAAATGGATGTGGGTTTGCTATATGAGCCTTGCCTAATACAGGCACAATGGGTGTAACAGGAGGCTCCGCCAAATGTCAATAGGACTGTGGTGACAGGTGCAAGCTGTCCCTAGCAAAACATACCACCCCAAGATGGCAGGGATTGGCACACCTGTGAATGACACCAGTATGTCAGTCAATTGTTGGAAGGGATAATTGTGCCTTGATATTGTGGCATTGTTCTAGGTGAGGGTAGGATGCTACTCAAGGTCAGGGTCAAACTGTCCTGGGCTCGTGCTCAGAGAGCTCTGTAATGTCTCATGTCATGTAGTCCAGGGAGGAATGTGTCAGGCCATTCACAGCAGCATGGACATTGACTGAGTCATACCTGTACCTGCCTTGGGGTTACCTGACTGTTTGTGTTATGTGGCAGGTCATAGTGCCTGACAGGCTGCACACCGTGACCCTCACCTCGTTAAGCCTGGTGAGCGTGATGTGAGTGTGCCTGATCATAGAGGCACCTAGTACAGGTGTATGAGGTGTGTTGTTAACTGTTAATGGCTGTGAGTGTTCAGCACATTGGCTTTGTGTGATATGTGTTGCACATGTTAGTTCATGTGGTAGTGGTTGCCTGGATGTCTGCATAGGAGGTCTCTGCTGCATAGGCAGAGCTGTGGTCTGAGCCTACAAGTATGATCATGTGTGATCATGTGTTGGAATCCACTGTTGTGTTAGGTCTATGTGAGACTGGAAGTGTAGTGAGTGATCCCCTTTGCCACGTGACTGGTTATGGCGGTATTGAGTAGACAGAGCCTAGCCTCCAGTCTGGTATATGGTTGCATCACTCACATGAGTTTGAATTTGTCGTTAGGAGGAGCCGGTTGTCTGTGTACATGCATCTGTTCTAACATTGTCTCTGGAGTACCACACTCACCAGCTGGACTGAGGAGGGAACTGACAACTGACCTCTGGACATGCTAGAATACTATTGTGAACTCTGTAATCACTAATGATTGAAAACAAGGTCCAGTGGGGAGTGAGGGTGTACTGACATTACCTACAACTGCTGACTGACATAAAAGCGTCAGTGAGCAAATGCCAGGTAACCTAAGTGCAATGTGTCACAATGAAGTAAATGCAACAATGACAAGCAGTCACTTGCTGTCATGTGTAACATGGAAGAACGTACAGTAAGCAATGCAGATAACAGTAGTGAGTCACAGATGTGTTTTAAAGATGTGTACTATGTGGAAGTAGCATACCAGTGAAATAACAAGCTAACAGATAACAAGCATATAAACAAAGGTAGATGCAGGAGGCCTGGATGTAGTGTTTGCTACAACAAACAAGGTGTAGCAATGTCAGTAAGATACAGCTCAGATATGCATGCACTATAAACCTGATACCAGATGTCCCCAGCTATGAATGGCAGAGTACAGCCTATTGTCACACATGACTGCAGACCACAAACCTCGTTAATGTTAAATAACTGGCCTAAAGGACAACTGCCCATACCAGAAGTAATACACTTGTACACTGGGCCCACAATCAGCAGTTCCCAACTTCAATGGATGAAAGATATGTGTCCTGCCACCACAGTGCTTGCCACCAACCTCCCTAATGTAAAACAACTGGTCTGAAGGCCAAGTACTTAGTACAAATGACATAGAATGATAGCTACACTGTAATCAGGTTTTAACCAATCAGTAATAAGTAGAAGTTAACACTCCTGTATAGAATGTGTACCATGTATTGTTGAGATACTATGCTGATAACCTGTTTGTGTACCTTTCCAGATAGACATGGCACCTAAGAGAAATCCGGTACTCTGCTGCAGAGGATGACGTGATCCACCAGAGCCTGGTGCGTGAGTATGCCATCCTGTTTTCACGCACCACCCAGAACCAGCAGGAGAGGTCTGCACTGTGGCAAAGCCTTGTTAGCAGGATAAATGATGTTGGCATGCATGATAGGACATATGAGCAGGTGAGACATCACTGCAGTGATTTGATTAGAAATGTCCGCCAGCGTGCTGCAGATATCCGCAGGCAACAGGCTGCCACAGGTGGGGGGGTGGCCACACATCCCCCCCTCACCAGACAGGAGGGGCTACTGCTAAGTGTTGTGGATCCAGCCCCAGAACAACATCTGCCATCATGCATCATGATGGAGGTTGGATCCACACATCAGCAAGACAGTGGCGTGCAGGTAAGATGCCATATTCATTTATTGTTATTACTTTTACATTTGTTGACCCATATAGTCTAGCTGGATATGAGTTCATTTTCAGTAGAGGCATGTGGAGAAAAGCTCCACACATATGGTAATAAAGGCAGACAGACAAGTTGTCAATACAGACAGCCAACATAATAGAATTGTACACCAGCCTGTTAATTAAATAAACATACATGTAAGGAAGTCAAACAGTTTATAGTCATACACAATGTACCGTTGGTTTCAAAGCAATCCTACCTAAAGCATAATGGTTATGCAATAAGGCAAAAGCCATATACAAAATAGTTAGGGCTCAGAAGGGTAGAGAAGTAGAAGGAGTATGACAGATACAATGATATGGAAGAGGCAGGAGTCAAGAAGGAAGTGAGGAAAAGAAGGAAGACAGTCAAGAGGAGGTGGGAGGGATGGGAGAAGTAGGTCAGAGCATAGAAGGACATCAAGGTGAAAGAAACAGGGTAGAAGCTAGTTTCTATGCACAATGAGGGTTAAAGGTGAATAGAGCATAGGGAGAGGGACATTAGCCTGGACTCCAAGAAGAACAAAGCCAGTGGTTTTGGAAGTACAATTTGAGTTGGCGTTTGAAGACAGATGGGTGAGATTAGAGTTAACTCCTGGTATGTACATATGACTGTTCTGTGCGCTGTTACTTCATGCGCATAAGGTGTGCATGTGGTATGTATCTGTCATCATGATATATATACAGACATGATGTGCAGCTGATGTGTATAAGGGAACTAGTGTACTACTGTACTGTATCATGTGCAAAACAAATGGCACACATGTGCCCACTGACATTACTCTCTTCACACTTCCAGGTCCCTCCCATGTATCACGAGGCAGGCCATACATGCTGGTGAGTCTTTTTAACAGTATCTGTAAAACAATTTATAAAACTAGGAAGAGTAGTGTAACTCTGTAGTAGACATGCTGGTGACTGTGTCCACAAAAACTGTAATTGACAGGTAGTAAATTGAGTAGTGTAACACGGTATTGATGTGTGTGTTTACTGTGGGGTGTGCATGTGTGCAAGTGTGCCTGTGCCCAAGTGTGCATGTGTGTTAGTGTCCATGAGTGCATGTGTCCATTTCTGAATGTGTGCATTAGTATTGAAGTTCATCTCTTTCAAATATGTATTGAGACTGTAATCTGTGTTCCATGTTTTCCTCCCGTAGGTTCTGGTGCTGCTCTGGTGACCTGCAGCAGGGAACCTGAATCTTGTGCCCCAGGTACTGATGATGATGAAATGTCTGTAATGGTGCAGGAAGGTGTGTCTGGGTCCGCCATTGGTCAGCCAATTGACAGTACACAGCTTTCAACCCGTCAATCGCACAGTCATCCTGCCGTTACATCCTTTATCACCATTGTCCCTAGGTGATGGACAGTCAGCAGTGGGCATAGATCAGGGTAATGTGGTACCTGTGGCACATGCATCCTCACTCGGCAGCCATGTGCAGAGGCCTCGAATGGTACCACGCAGACAGTCGCCCATGGGTTCTCGGGGGCATCCGTGGCGTACTGCCTCTGGCGGCGTGCCCAGGGAGGTATGTCAACCTCCACTATGTTTAGAACTGTCATGCAGGCACAGGCACGTATGGAAAGGTACACCAGACAGGGTCTGAGGGAGATGAGAGCATGTCGCATAGCCATGACAGACAGCATCCGTGATGTTGCGAATGCTATCCGTAACTTCACAGATGTCGTTGACAGGCGTTGTGGGGGCATACAACAGCTGCTCCACAACCAGATGTCCATGGGCCAGGGCGATGGTGTGCG
The DNA here is from genome assembly GCF_019279795.1 of Protopterus annectens. Classification (NCBI taxonomy): domain Eukaryota; kingdom Metazoa; phylum Chordata; order Ceratodontiformes; family Protopteridae; genus Protopterus; species Protopterus annectens. Next base: position 1,512,863,074 of record NC_056729.1, on the reverse strand, counting down.
TTTGCGGCGTCGGCGTGGCGTATGCCAGCAAGAGCACCAGCTGGCAGTGGCGCGGGCGACAGCGGGCCCACTTTCAGGCGCCTCAAGTGCCAGCACCAGCCCCAGCAATGCTGGGTCTGTGCTGTCATCCAACGCCCCAGGAGACCACGTGCACGTGGCTCTGGACAGTCCCAACAGGGAACTGTGTCCAGTCAACACACCCCTGCTTCCGATGACAGTACCCAGTCTGGGTTAGTACGGATCTGACCCGTAGCACCCTGCCAGGCACAGGTACCGTGTCCGTGCCCACAGACACTGATTTGGATGACCTGACAGGTGCAGTCTGTGGCTGTCCACAAAACCCTGTACATGGCAGCCATTATGTGGGACTGTGTGCGTGCTTACACACATGCAGAAACCTAACACCTAGGGCAAACACATACACACACACACTGCACCAACAGCGGTCCACCCTGTACTGCTGCCCCTCACAAACACACATACACACACATGTCAATTGGTGTTACCAGTGGCTGGCTTGGGCATATCTAACCCACACCCTGTGCATATGATGACACTGTGCCACCTCCTGCATACTACAACATCGGTGCAGGTAAAGGTAAACACGTTGCTGATGCACAGGGTGACTACTAAGATGTGTATAAGTAGTAACATGTTGGTAACTGTTGTGTGTTGCAGTATAAATGTGTGTATATCCCATCAGTCCTGCTGCAGTAACTGTATGAATGTCCTCAGTTGTTATCTGCACCCATACTACTTAACAAAGTGTACCTGCTGCACACCATCACATGCTAACATTGACTATGGCAATGTGCATCTTGTGCTGTTATGTAGATTCAGCTACATGTATCTGTTCTGTCACACATGCATTTATACACACCCTGCTACCCACACACATGCACCGCTCACCTGCCATTCCCATTATTTATCACCCTACATGAGTAGCTGTTGATACATGACAGGTACACATTTCAGAAGTGCACTATGTTGTTTACTACTGGCATCCCCTTCTCTACCTGTACTCACAGGGTGCAGGCAACCTCATCAGTTGGAAGATGTAATGTGCATCAGGTACTGTAGTACCCTGATTGCCACAGCAAACATGCTTCCCATGCGGAAATGCACACACAGACACATCCCACATCCACACACTTGCCACATTCAGGCTTCAGAACACTATCTAGGTATATTGGTACATGTGCATGTTCAAGTAGCATGTAACACTATACTGAGTACTGGCACTTAGTTGTCTGTAGTCATGTTGTCTGTATAGAATAAAAGAAATGTTTTATTATCCTACTCCGTTTTGTGGACATTACTTGAACAAGTGTTACCTTACATGTGTTATCAGTACCAACACTTTCTGTTTTGTTTGTATAGGGTGCTATCAACATCACTGCTTGTTAAGGGTAATGACCACCCTGCAGTGCATAGCCCCATGTGGCAAAAGCCACATCCCACCCCATCATTGTGCACACACTAACCCCACCAACAGTAAAACACATACTTTCCATTTGCAAGATTCAAACCCACACCTAACTTTGCAATGACGGTAGAAACAGACACATTAGCAGAGTGTGCTATTTGCAGTAGTTGGAGAAACGTTTACTAATGCTGTACTTAGAGGGTGCTGACATCATCTGTGTGTAGGAGGAGGGATGTGCACCCTGTAGTGTGTTCTCCCAGTTGGCAAAAGGCAGTTAACCCTCCCAGCATAGTGCACACACATAAACCACACTCATACATTCCCTTTGCAGGATTCAAACCCCCACCTAACTACGTTATGACACTGAAGAAAGACACATTAGCAGGCTATGCAAATTACTGGAGGACTTTACTACAGGTGATATAGTTATACAGTCCTGACATCATCACTATTTCAAAGGGGATCTGCATCCTGTGCGATACTATCACGGTTGCTAATAGGTACATTTCCCACACACACACATCTATGTGTTGGAGGTTTGCACATGTGGGGATCAGAACACCAGTGTGATTAGTATATGGTTTGATTGCAACAATGAGGGATATACTCCCAGTGGTGATTAGTTTTTACTCATGTTTGTAAAGATCAGCTCTAGTATATCTGCCCGTCTTGTGGGAAGGTTGGTTACCTGTTCCATAGCCAAAGAATGTCTGATCAATGGGAATCTTAGAGCTTGGGTATTGTGGCCTGTGTAATGTACACAGTCTATGTTTGGGTAGCTGGCATCACCCAGTATGATGGTGTTTGCAGAGTAATCTAAACTCTCCTGTGTCAGCATGAAGGCTGTGTGGGAGACCTGAGTTTGAGAGGGTGCTGTAACAGCTCCTCTGTGTCTCTTTCCATGTGGTCCAGGGAGGTATGTCCCAACAGGTAGCTGACTGTGACCCTCCCCTTGCTCTGTCTGGAGTGCGGCACGTCTGTCAACAGCTCATGTCAAGCAAGTGCACACCCCTCATAAATGATGTGGAAGCCTTCAAAGGCCCAAGGCCTGTTGAAAATATGGACCAGACTGCAGATACCTGTATAGAGGCATTCTGTGGACACATTCAGGAATGCATGGATCATGAAGCCACATATGAAAGCATGACCCAATTCTCCAAAGACAGATGTCCTGGGCACGGGACACCAGCCATAAACACACTATACAATAGAAGGATGGCGCCACTACATGATACAACAACCTCCCAAAATGTGAAGGCACCACTGATGAGTATTGGAAGACAACTACAGGCACCCATATGATTGTCTAAGGCCATCTTTGAGAGAGGATTCCACAAGCCACTGAGGATAATCACAAGGCTGCCTGTAGTTATGTTAGTAACCTGGGTGGTACTACCCAGATATGCTCAGAGGTAATACAATATGTCACACAAAATATAAAACACACAGACATTGCCATCATCCTAGTGGACAGGTTCAATGCTGCCTTCTCTCCCCACCACACCAAAGGGAACATATGTCTCGCATCACAGTGCTTCCCCTGACATCACAGATGCTCAGGTAAGAGATGCCCTTCCCAAAGCAGTAAACACTGCATCAATGGGACCAGACAGTGTCCCAGGCTGTGTCCTACATGAACCACAAGAAGAGCTACACCCAGACATAACACCACTGTTCAATCCCAGCCTTAATACATGATATGTGACCAGAGGATGGCATACAGCAACAGTGGTCCCCCAACATGCAGGTGGTGCCGTCACGGAACCTGGACACTACGCGCCCCATATGTCTGACTAGCTTTGTCTGCAAAGCTATGGCAAGAATCATCAAGAACCTCACATATCTAGATATTGTGGACCTACAGACATGTCACCATACACAGTTTGGCTTTGTCAATGGCAAATCCTGCCTATCAAACCTGTTTGCTTTGTTTGAAACAGTCACCAAGGCCACTGTCAAGGGGTAGGAGGTCCACACAGCCTACCTGGACCTTGCATAAGCCTTGGATACAATACCCCACTTGTGCATTCTAAGGAAGCTCACCAGTGTACATATTAACCCCTATGTCACTATGGGTATTGCACAGTGGCTCAAGGGCAGAACACACATGGTAGAATTGCTGGAGCCATGTCAGCCTCCAACCTGGTACAAGTGGTGTCCCACAAGGCAAAGCCCTAGGGGCTGTCATGTTCATTATATATTTGTCATAGGTACAGGCCAACATGGAAGTACTGTGGCTCAGCACGTCACAGGTGACTGCAGACCGAACACCATAATCAACTCAACAGCTAACACCGCATCCTCCAAAAGGGACTCTTGCAAACACACGACTTGTGCCACAGCCATGGCCTCAACATGAATGACAGAGAGTATAGTCATCCCCTTTGTCAAACAGTAAATGACCACAATGTACCACATATGTGTTAATCCAGTAAGTGCAGACCTAGGAATTATGGACCTTGAGTGCGCGGGTTGATAGCATCCTACCATTTGACAACAACATGGACAAAGTGGTTAGGTAAGCATGTGATATGGGCCACATCATCATGGGATCCACATGTAGGCCAGAGGACATTGTGCCTTTACTCATCCCTCATCATGCCCATAATTGACTATGATGAACCTGTCGGCATGCACCTTACCAGACACCTGCAGCAACTGGGGCTACTACATATGTACCTCGACAAGGTGATCAAAGTGCTCAAACAGATGCCACATACTGACTGGTTAAAGTAGCAGCAGCTCTACTCAGTGACATACTGCCTCTTCATAGGCAATCTGTGCCTTACATAGAAGGCCAGGTCATACCCTCACGTAATGGCCATGCTGCATCTCAGAATATCCAGATCCCACCAGGATACACGCTGGAAATACATGAACTTCAGGAGTGATATACATAGGACATGGTGGAGGGGCACATTCACAACTCAGAGGCACCCTTCATTCCTGATTATTATCCCAATAGAGGTTAGGCGGACTGACTCAGTGACTATCCTCAAGGCGATATTAATGACTGGATGTGACATTGTAGGGTTACCCTGGGTATCACTTATGTGTCACTGTGAGAAAGAGGCACAGTATACTAACCTTGGAAAGGGCATAGCAAGACAGATTCACAATGCATGTTGAAGGCACGCACATTCTGGCTAGGTGGATACATGCCCTGGGCAGATATCCCTGTGCGAACCTATGGACCTATGTCTCTTTTTCACCATTGGCCCATGTGCTGTCAATCACCAATGTAATCTCAATACTCTGGTAGCATGTGCAAGGTCAGTTGTCAGTCACCTCTATGGTACAGTTGTGGAATATGTGTGTCATGTAGTAATGTCACAGCTGCCACATGTACACAGTCAACCCTATCCCTACCCATTGATGTACATCACATGTATGAGATGGAAACACATGGCCAAACTGTAACAACAACATACAAGTCAGTCAGATGCATGGACACATATGACTCAGTCATTGTCCATGCCACCACAGCTGATGTGGGATGTGGCTCACTGGGATGCGTGATAGGGAACATGGAAGGGATCACTGAGCAAGTGACACAGGCTGGTAGACCCTGACCTTGGTTAGCATCAGACCCTCACCAGGGATTCCGACAAATTACTGAATGCTAATGAATAAGTGTATCTACAACACCCTAGCTGAATGGTTCTTAGCATGCAGTCACTGCATTGCTATGGAATACTGTCTTACCACTACCACAACAGGTGAAAACATGCAGCTCCTGTACATTAACAACATGTAGACCTTATGCCCCAGACCAGGTGTGCATCCCTCACTACTAGGCTGATAGCATCTACATCTCACACTGTATATACACATCCCACATGCAGCATCTGCACAGAAGACCACGGTCATAATGTTACCCTGTGCAAATACCATGTATTCACATGTGGCAGGCATCACACATGGTAACTATTGAAAGTCACAGGTACATATGTGTATTTGGCACACACATACATCATGTGTTCATTGCCATAACGGTGTAATCAATGTCATGCATTATTGTGAGGGACAACCCACATACATGGGCATTCTGTGTGTGCACAACACACATGGCATGTCTGTAATCAAAAGCCATACATAATTGTGATATCGTTTAGAAATGGGTATGTGCATCCTGTAGTGTGTTTTCCCAGTTGCCAAAGGGATATATCAATCATACACACTTACCCCCTACACACACACTTGTCATGTGCGGATTCAAACCCCTACCTAACTATGTTAAGACACTAGAGGCGGACGCATTAGCACAGCTACTATTCGCATTACTGGGGAAAGTCCTTTCCCTGATATACTATAGGGTGCTGACATCATCAGAGTTTAGAAAGTGGAATGATCATCCTGTGGTGTGTTTTCCCAGTTGCCAAAGGGATGTTTCTTTCATACCCACACACTTACCCCTTCACACACACTTGTCATCTGCGGTTCAAACCCTACCTAACTATGTTAAGACACTAGAGGCGGACGCATTAGCACAGCGCTATTAGCATTACTGGGAAAGTCCTTTCCCTGATATACTTATAGGGTGCTGACATCATCAGAGTTTAGAAAGTGGAATGATCATCCTGTGGTGTGTTTTCCCAGTTGCCAAAGGGATGTTTCTTTCATACCCACACACTTACCCCTTCACACACACTTGTCATCTGCGGTTCAAACCCTACCTAACTATGTTAAGACACTAGAGGCGGACGCGTGCACAGCGCTATTCGCATTACTGGGGAAAGTCCTTTCCCTGATATACTTATAGGGTGCTGACATCATCAGAGTTTAGAAAGTGGAATGATCATCCTGTGGTGTGTTTTCCCAGTTGCCAAAGGGATGTTTCTTTCATACCCACACACTTACCCCTTCACACACACTTGTCATCTGCGGATTCAAACCCTACCTAACTATGTTAAGACACTAGAGGCGGATGCATTAGCACAGCGCTATTAGCATTACTGGGGAAAGTCCTTTCCCTGATATACTTATAGGTGCTGACATCATCAGAGTTTAGAAAGTGGAATGATCATCCTGTGGTGTGTTTTCCCAGTTGCCAAAGGGATGTTTCTTTCATACCCACACACTTACCCCCTTCACACACACTTGTCATCTGCGGTTCAAACCCCTACCTAACTATGTTAAGACACTAGAGGCGGACGCATTAGCACAGCTATTCGCATTACTGGGGAAAGTCCTTTCCCTGATATACTATAGGGTGCTGACATCATCAGAGTTTAGAAAGTGGAATGATCATCCTGTGGTGTGTTTTCCCAGTTGCCAAAGGGATGTTTCTTTCATACCCACACACTTACCCCTTCACACACACTTGTCATCTGCGGTTCAAACCCCTACCTAACTATGTTAAGACACTAGAGGCGGACGCATTAGCACAGCGCTATTCGCATTACTGGGAAAGTCCTTTCCCTGATATACTATAAGGTGCTGACATCATCAGAGTTTAGAAAGTGGAATGATCATCCTGTGGTGTGTTTTCCCAGTTGCCAAAGGGATGTTTCTTTCATACCCACACACTTACCCCCTTCACACACACTTGTCATCTGCGGTTCAAACCCCTACCTAACTATGTTAAGACACTAGAGGCGGACGCATTAGCACAGCGCTATTAGCATTACTGGGGAAAGTCCTTTCCCTGATATACTATAGGTGCTGACATCATCAGAGTTTAGAAAGTGGAATGATCATCCTGTGGTGTGTTTTCCCAGTTGCCAAAGGGATGTTTCTTTCATACCCACACACTTACCCCTTCACACACACTTGTCTTCTGCGGTTCAAACCCTACCTAACTATGTTAAGACACTAGAGACGGACGCATTAGCACAGCGCTATTCGCATTACTGGGGAAAGTCCTTTCCCTGATATACTATAGGGTGCTGGCATCATCAGAGTTTAGAAAGTGGAATGATCATCCTGTGGTGTGTTTTCCCAGTTGCCAAAGGGATGTTTCTTTCATACCCACACACTTACCCCTTCACACACTTGCCACCTGCTGGATTCAAACCCTACCTAACTATGTTATGACACTAGAGATGGGCGCATTAGCACAGCGCTATTAGCATTACTGGGGAAAGTCCTTTCCCTGATATACTTATAGGGTGCTGACATCATCAGAGTTTAGAAAGTGGAATGATCATCCTGTGGTGTGTTTTCCCAGTTGGCAAAGGATGTTTCTTTCATACACTTACACACTTACACACACCCCCTTCACACACACTTGCCACCTGCTGGATTCAAACCCCTACCTAACTATGTTATGACACTAGAGGCGGACGCATTAGCTGGCGCTATTCGGATTACTGAGAGAATCCTTTTCTCCAATATACTTATAGGGTGCTTACATGATCAGTGTCTAGACAGGGGCGACCATCCTCTGGTGTGTTTTCACATTTGCTAGGGGTAACATTTGGACCAAGTGTGTGAGCATGCCCAGTTCAGCCTTCCTGTGGCATGTTGTGTGAAAGATGTCTCATTTATCTAAGTGTGTGAGCATGCCCAGTGTGGGCTTTACATATGTTGAACTCTGCAGCCCATCACATTTGTGGATGAGTGTGACCTTCAACAAATACCTCCATTTTATGGTTGTGTGTTCTGTGCCATGTTGTGTAGTTACTGTCGAATGCTTTTGTGTGAACAAAACTGGGAGTATACTGTGCCTGCAGGTTTTGCATGGGATACTTTGCACACAATTGTCAACATCCGTTCATACTGACCTAACACTGTAGCACTGTCTAGTGTAGTGTTTCAGTACTTTCACTGTGGTGGTCAGTATCCTGGGCTTCAGTCCTATCACTGATTTACATTTCCATAGTGTGCACAACAGGCTGGTTAAGGTCAGTTGTGCACATCTGCACAAAGGCAGTGCCTCTACAGACCCTGTTAATTGCTGCCCCATAAGCAACAAGTGTAGTCTGCAAATCTATGGAGAGGATCATAATTGAGCTCATAAACAAAGATATAGGGGACATGCAGACATTGTACCCATCCCATTTTGGCTTGGTCAGGGGCAGATCATGCCTTTTGTACTGGGTTGACATCTTCAAATTGGTCACTTAGGCCATTGTTGGGGAAAGGCAGTCCATACAACCTACCTTGGCCTTGCTAACACTTTCAACACAATACCCCACTCAGGTATTGTGGAAAGACCTCACAACTGAAATGTAAACCCATATGTCACAAGATGGGTTGCAAACTGGCTTAGGCCGGGACCCACAGGGTTAGAGTTGCTGGCACTATGTTAGACTCAGGCTGGTCACAGGTGGTGTCACACAGGGCTCAGTCCTTGGCCACCATTGTTTGTCATGTACTTCCCATGAGAACAGGCCAACATGGGAGGACTTTGGATGACAATGTTAGCAGATGAGTGCACACTGGGCACCATAGTGGACAGTGCATCACACACAGATATCCTTCAGAAGGGACTCACAGTAACTGATAGCTGGTGCCAGGGCCATGGCCTGAAGTCAGAGTGCACAACATGTGTAGACATACCCTTCAGGAAAAGCAAGGTGACCCCAAGCTACCATATTGGTGGCAATCCTCTAAGCACAGAGGAGGTTATCACGGACCTGGGGACCCAGGTTGACAGTCGCCATTCTTCTCAGACTCACATTGCTAAAGTGGCTAGGAAGACCTTCTACATTGCCCACCTGATAAGGATGGGATTCACTTTCAGATCTAGTGGGTCATTGTTCCCCTGTACTCTTCAGTTATCAGACCGGTGATCAAGTCAAATGCCCTATTCTGGCTGTATCTCACCCAACATCTGCAGCAATTGGAGACACCCTGACTGTCCCCACCTAAAGGATCAAGGAACCACAACAGCTGTCATATGCTGCCAGATTGAAGACACTCACACTCTATTCACTCACATACCGTCTGCTTAGAGGTGACATGTGCCTGACATGCGAGGCCATGTCCAAACAGAGATTAATGGACATGCTCCACCTCAGACTCAGAAGATCCACCTGAACCACTAGTGCAGGTGACTGACACCTTAGCAGGGATGTATGTTGGACATGTTGTAGGGATGGAGTTATCACTCGGAGACTCCTATGCTGTGGAATACAATCCTGGTCCATTTGAGGCAGAGCACCTTGCTGGCTGTGTTCAAGAGGTATCTTGACCTAATGCTAGTCGGAGAATGTGTTTGTCCATCAACACATTGTAGTAGTGGTTGACATGTCATATGTCTTGTTTAGTATACTGTGCCTCTGTCTACCTGTGACATAACATTGATACCCAGGGTAAACCTCCCATCTCCCATCCACTCATTAGGATTCCTGTTGAGGGACTCAACCAGTGTCTTTATGGACAACCTGTAGTGTTAGTTTACTCATGTGTGGGGGTGGCTTCTGTGTTTTGGATAATGCAGTACAGCCTGTCCTATATATGTCAGTGCTGGGGTTCAGTTCCCTCATGTGCATAGCTACCTGCCATTCAGATTGTACAAGGTGCAGCATGTGCATTGATTCCAGCTTGGACATGGCTTTCTCGTCAGGCACAGCTTGCATCTGGGTGGACATCATGGCAGTGTGTGGAGCTGCACTCTGTTTAATCAGACTACACATTACATGTGTTCCAGCTCTGTCATACTCCTGGTGAGGTACTGTTGTGGACTTTACAGGTGCTGGATGTGTGTGCATGAGGTACACCCACAGGGGCTGTTGTGGTAATTTCTACTGGTGATGAAAGATAACTGCAAAACCAGAATGACCTCCCCTTAGCTAGATGTCAGACAGCATGGACCATACAATCACAACTGGAAATAGGATTCTACACCTACCACCCTAGAACACAGTAAAGGAAAGACACTACGGCTGATGCTGCTCAATGCCCAAGGTCTCTACCTCAAGCTGCACACACTCTATGCCCTTCTCAGTATGTAGCACATTGATGTCTGTGCTGTGCCTGAAACCTGGTTCACAGTTTCTGACAGCACCCCAGCACTATCGGGTGTTACCTCATCTCATGCATTCCGCACCAGCATCCCGACAACAACAAGAAGGATGGTGGGTGTCCATATTCATCAAGGACACCCTCACCTCATGGTTGGTGGCAACACACTATGCATCGGAGACCATCCAGGTGCCAGTGACCGTAGGCAAGACTGCTCTGCAGTTTGTAGCATGTTACATGCCACCCGCTCAAACTCAGGTACCTCACACAGCTATCCTGCAAACACTGAAGGGGATAAATGTATCTCCAAACACCATCCTACTGGGTGATTCCAACTATCCACATATAGACTGGGATCACTAATCATGCCACAACACTCTAACACAAAGGTTCCAAGAGTTCATACACTGAAATGCCATGGAACAACTGGTCCCAATCCCCTCAAGTGGAGGCAACATACTAGAACACATCATCACAAACATGGGGTCACACTGTTCAACACCAGATGTATACCCATCATTGGTGAGATCAGATCATGGACTACTCTCAGTGGGAGTCCACATCCCACCCACACCCCAGATGGGAAAGGAAGCGGTGAAGACCTTGTCAAATGCCGACTTCACATTTCTGAGCACTGGTGTGGTCTCTTTCAAGGCCCCAGGCCAGCGGACACCATTACCCAAGCCACTGTATCACTTAGAAATGCCTTCTACCAGCACCTCCAGGACTGCATGGTTCAGGCAATCCAAAATAATGATGACTCTTTGTACCACAGGCAAGCATCCAGTCTGGTGGACCCTAGCCATAAACAAGCTGTACAACACAAGGAAGGAGCTACTACGATAGAGTGTAATCCGTATGGGGAAGACACCCCTGCTCATTGTGAGTAAGCGCTGGGTTCCCCATACAATCATCCGAGGCATGTTTAGAGAGTAAACCCACTCAGGACTCCAGGGACAATCATGAGGCCTTTTTACCTATGTTTGAAACCTGGGAGGAAACTCCCAGATATGCTCAGACTTAGTTCAGAATGATGTTGATATCACTGCACCTACAGACATTGGCAACATACTGGCTGACAGGTTCAGTGCAGATTTCTCCACCCCCTCCCCCCAACTGGGGGGGTTTGCACACCATAGGATTTTAGCAGCCCAAACATCTCCACTGCTGGGGTGGGAACTGCTCAATCAAGGCAGAAAACACTTTATCCATGGGACCTGATGGTGTCCCGGTTGTGTGCTCCATGAACTCAATGAGTAATTACACCCGCAGTTAGGGCAGCTGTTTAATCTTAGCCTCACCTCAGGATATGTTCCCAAGGAGTGGCATACATCAATGGTGGACCCACCTCACAAAGGTGGTGCCTCCACCAACCCCAGAAACTACCATCCCATCCCTTGACAAGCCTGTTCTGCTAGGCTATGGAGAGGATCATAATGGGAATTCTAAATGAAGACATAGGGGACTTGCAGACATTGGGTCCAATCCAGTTTGGCTTTGTCAAGGGCAGATCATGCCTTTTAAACTTGGTTGACTTTCTCAAAACACTCACCCAGGCCATTGTCGTGGGCAAGGCAGTCCACACAGCCTACCTTGTCCTGGCAAAGACTTTCAACCAAGACCCACTCAGGTATCATTGAAAACATCACCAGCTTAATTGTGAACCCATACATCACAGCATGGGTTGCAAACTGGCTAAGTGACGGAACACACAGGGTCAAAGTTGCTGGTGCCAGTTCACACTCCAGAGCTGTGACAAGTGGTGTCCCACAGGGCTCAGTCCTGGGACCACATTTGTTCAGTATCTACTTTTCAGAAATGCGAGCAAGCACAGGAGGATTATGGCTGACAAAGTTTGAAGATGACTGCAAACTGGGAAGCATAGTTGAAACCCATCTGACACAGACATCCTTCAGAAGGGTTTCATAGAGACGACTAACTGGTGCCACAGCCATGGCCTTGCATTACACACTAAACAATGCATAGCCATACCCTTCAGGAAGAACAAGGTTACCACTACTTCCCATCTAGGTGGCAATCCTGTAAGCACAATGTACATTATCAGGGACCTGGGCACCCAGATTGACAGTGACATTTTGTTTGACACTCACATTGCCAGGGTAGTTTGGAAGGCCTTCTACATTGGCCACCTCATCATGCAGTGATTCACATCTAGATCAAGGGAGGTCACTGTTCCCCTGTACTCATCACTCATCAGACCAATGATTGCATACAATGCCCCATTCAGATTGGATGGGCCCACATATTCCTCGACAGGAGGTGAAAGGGTCTCAAACATATTTCTTATGCTGCCCGACTGAAGGAATTCCAGCTGTATTCAGTCGCTTACTGTCTGCTCAGAGGTGACCTGTGCCTGACATACAAGACTATGTCCAACCCAGGATTAATGAACATGCTTCACCTCAAGACCTCTACATCCATCAGAACTACAAGGGCAGGAGACCTAAACCTCAACACAGATATTAATAGGATGTGCTGAAGGGACAGATTCCTCACCCAGAGAGTCCATATGCTGTGGAACAACATCCTGGTACATGTGAGGCTGAGCACCTCACTGGCTTTGTTCAAGTGAGATTGTGACCAATGGATGGGAGATTGCAGGTATACCCCAGGGATAACCTCAGTATCACTGCTTGACAGAGGCACAGCAAAATAATGGGCATATTATCCATCAACTTGCACGGGTGGCAGAAGCCACAAAACTCTGGGCTAGGCTTATAAATGCCCTAGGGCAGATAGTCTAGTATGAACCTGTGAACATAGGCCTTGGGCAGTTCCTGCTATTAGGACAGTGGTCTGCAGCAAGCTATATAGTAGTAGTCAGTTTTAGCCATTGGATTTTGAGCATGGCTATTCCATGTTACTTCTTGTTGTGGTACAAACATGGGTGCGTGGTTATCCATGCTATGTATTGCTAGTCACCCTCATTTTGTATCTTGTTCCATGTGTTTGCACATGTACATCACTGTATGATGTGCAGCTGTATCCACAGGGTCATATGAGTGGATATGGATGTTAGTTGGGGTCCTCAGGTGTGCATATTGTACATGATATTACATTACTTAACACATGGCATTCATGCCTCAGGTGGTGCTGCAGGGCCACCTCTGTCGGATACACATACTACACTCCTGTGCGTTTGGAAGCAGGTTGTGTCATGTTAAGCATCCCTGTTACTGTATGAGTGAGTCAGGCGGGTATCAGTCCCAGTGTTCCTACTGACCAAGCATATGTGCTATCGTTGCCTCTTTGCCAAGGCCAAGCCATACTGGGCACGCATCCTTCTTCATTCATGCTAATGAGTGCAGACCTGGTTTAAAGTGCTTAAAAGTGCCTTTATGGCACTTTGATTGACATGTCTTGTACTCATTTTGAAAGTCTGGAGACAAAAATAAATTCCCACTGCCAGTCTCGAACCCAGGACCTTGGTAACATTCGTCTGTATGACCTACCACTAAGCCATGACAGCCATACAAAAGCACTCTGCTAAAATAAATATAACAGTCAATAGTAGGAATTAGTATAAAGGCAATATAGGAGATGTACCATCCAAAGCATGTGAGGCAAAGTTTTAATGGCCAAATCACTGGATTCCCATACTAACCTTCACACTCACAGAACACTGTCAACAGCATACCAGCATCGTCCACGCCTTACAATCTGAAAGGGCTACGCCTATCTCACATACCTTTTATAGCAGTGTCCTGAAATCACAGTGAGACATGCAATCAACACACACCTGGCTGCATGCAATTAGCAAATGCTGCCTTACAATTGGTGCAGGGGCCATCACATGGACCTATGCAGATACCTACAAAAGCATTCAGTACCCACACTCCACTCATGCAATACAGTCATTGCACAGACCTAATGAGAAAGAGAGAGAGAGAGAGAGAAAGAAGAAAATATACAGACAGCCAGCAGCAAAACCATGAGTAGCAAACAGCAAGCAGCAAGCAAGCACCACTGACACAGCAACAGCTGCCACAAACACAGGTAATGCAAAGTAGCAGGTTAATACTGTGTTTACTGTGACACCTCAAATGTATCATAGTTCACTATCTATAGCTCTGTCCATGAGATAGGTTTTGTGTGCATAGTCCTGAAATATACACATATGTAATATTGCTGTACATGTTGCCCATCGTGACACTTCCGTAGCTTAGAACAGAAGGCCAGTTGTGCATATGATGCAGTACATACCAGGGTCAGTAGAGGTTACTCCTCATTGGTGTGGGACCACTGTGTATGTATGGCACTCTTCAGGTACACATCCTGTAGTATGGCCAGGGAGTAATATCAGTCTGTAATGTGGTGCCATGTCCTCCTGGGGTGAATGTAGCACACATCCAGGGATACCATTCTGTAACAGTGATGCTATGTGTCCTGCAATGTTGAGGTGGCCCTCACCTGGACATGTGAGAGGATAGGGAGGTTACAGTCATCTGTGATAACTAATTCCACTTGTGTAGGAGAATGGGGGATATCTGCACCTAAACTGTCTGCAACAATATTGGCAATATCTCAAACATGTTTTCCATGGGGAAATGCACACACAGTAACATAACACATCCACACACTTGCCACATTCAGGCTTCAAAACACTATCTAGGTATATTCTGGTACATCTGCATGTTACAGTAGCATGTAGCACTATACTGAGTAGTGTCAGTTGTCTGTTGCCATGTTGTTTGGATAGAGTAAAAGGAGCATTTGTTTATCCTACTTTGTTTTGTGGACATTACTTGAAGTGTAACCTTACATGCATCATTGGTAACAACACCTTCTGTGTTGTTGTTCTGTTGTACAGGGTGCTGTCAACATCACTGTTTGTTAAGGGAAATGTGCACCCTGCAGTGCATAGCCCCATTTGGCAAAAGAGACATCCCACCCCGCCATTGTGCACACACACCAACCCCACCCACAGTAAAACGCATACATTCCATTTGCAAGGTCCAAACCCTACCTAGATGTGTTATGACTCTAAAGGCAGACACATTAGCAGAGTGTGCTATTTGCATTAGTAGGAGCAATCTTTTCCAATGCTGTACTTAGAGGGTGCTGACATCATCTGTGTTTACGAAGAGGGATGTGCACCCTGTAGTGTGTTCTCCCAGTTGGCAAAGGCACCTTCCCTCCACAGCATTATGCACACACACAAACCCCACTCATACTAACACACATACATTCCCGTAGCAGGATTCAAACCCTACCTAATTATGTTATGATACTAGAGGCGGACGCATTAGCGGAGCTATTCACATTTCTAGGAGATTTCATTTCAGTTGATCTACTTATAGGGTGCTGACATCATCAGTGTTTAGAAAGTGGAATGAGCTCCGTGTGGTGTGTTTCCACAGTTGCCAAAAGGGATGTGCTTCTCATACACACTTATACAGACACTTACCCCATTCACACACACACATGCCACTTGCTGGAATCAAACCCCTACCTAACTATGTTATGACACTAGAGACAGGCGCATTAGCAGAGCGCTATTCGGATTACTGGGAGGTAGCATTTCTACTGATCTACTTATAGGGTGCTGACATCTTCATTGTTTGGAATGGGGAATGTGCATCCTGTGGTGTGTTTTCACAGTTGTTAAGAGGAACATTTGAACTAAGTGTGTGAGCATGCCCACTTCAGCCTTCCCATGGCATGTTGTGTGAATGATGTCTCATTTATCAAAGTGTGTGAGCATGCCCAGTGTGAGCTTTCCATATGTTGAACTATGCAGCCCATCACAGTTGTGGATGAGTGTGAACTCCAACAAATAACTCCTGTTTAAGGTTGTGTGTTCTGTGACATGTTGTGTAGTTACTGTCCAGATGCTTCCTGTGAACACAACAGGGATTATACTGTGCCTGCAGCTTTTGCATGGGATACTTTGCATACAATTGTTAACATCCATTCATACTGACCTAGCACTGTTGTACTGTATAGTGTAGTGGTTCAGTACTTTCACTGTGGTGGACATTATCCTGGGCTTTAGTCCTATCACTGATTTACATTTCCATACTGTGCACAACAGCCTCTTTAGGGTCCAGTTGTGCATGTCTGCACAAAGGCAGTGCCTCTATGGACTCTGGTAATTACTGCCCCATAAGCTTAACAAGTGTAGTCTGCAAAGCTATGGAGAGGATCATAATGGAGCTCATGAAGAAAGATATGGAGGACATGCAGACATTGTACCTGTCCCAGTTTGTGTTGATCAAGGGCAAGTCATGCCTTTTGTACTTGGTTGACATTATCAAAACAGTAACTAAGGCCATTGATGAGGGAAAGGCAGTCCATAGAGCCTACCTTGCCCTTGAAAACCCTTTCAACACAATACCCCACTCAGGTATTGTAGGAAACCCTACCAACAGAAATGTACACCCATATGTCACAAGATCAGGTTTCAAACTGTCTTACAGACAGGACCCACAGGGTTAGAGTTGCTGGCACTATGTCAGACACCATGCCAGTCACATGTGGTCTCACACAGGGCTCAGTCCTTGGCCCCTATTGTTTGTTATCTACTTCTCAGAAGTACAGTCCAACATGGGAGGACTTTGGCTGACAAAGTTTGCAGATGACTGCACACTGGGTGCCATAGTGGACAGTGCATCAGACACGGATATCCTTCAGAAGGGGCTCACGGACACTGATAGCTGGTGCCAGAGCCATGGCCTGAAGTCAACTTGCAAAACATGTGTAGTCATACCCTTCAGGGAAAGCAAGGTAACCCCAAGCTACCATATAGGTGGCAATCCTCTAAGCACAGGAAGGTTATCATGGACCTGGGGACCCAGGTTGACAGTCACTGTTCTGATGACACTCACATTGCTAAAGTGGCTAGTAGGACCTTCTACATTGTCCACATGATCAGGAAGGGATCCACATCCAGATCTAGTGGGTCATTGTTCCCCTGTACTCTTCACTTATCGGACCGGTGATCTGGTACACTGCCTTATCTGGATGTATCTCACCTGACATCTGCAGCAAGTAGGGTGACCCCGAATGTCGCCCAACAAAAGGATGAAGGGTCTCCAACATCTGTCATATGCTGCCAGATTGGAAACACTACAGCTCTATTCAGTCACATACTGTCTGCTTAGAGGTGACATGTGCATGACATGCAAGCATGTCCAACCAGGGATTAATGGACATGCTCCACCTCAAAATCTTCAGATCCACCTGAACCAATAGTGCAAGTGACTTACACCGTAGCAGGGATGTACATTGGACATGTTGGAGGGTGGATTTATCACTTTCGGAGACTCCTATGCTGTGGAATACAATCACGGTCCATGTGAGTCACAGCACCTTGCTGGCTCTGTTCAAGAGGTATCCTGACCTGTGGATGGGAAATCATAGGTTTACACGGGGATCGTCACTGTGTCACTGCTGGAGACAGGCACGTCAAACTAATGGGCACAGTACTGTTTCCATATAAGGGGTGGCGTACGCAACCAGACTCTGGACTAGGCTTAGAACTGCCTTGGGGCAGATAGCCTAGTATGAACCTATGAACCTATCTGACCATGTTGCATTATGTTCAGATGTGAACTACTTACAACGGCCTCAACCAACTGCAGTAGTGTATTCCACAACATGGGTGTACATTGGCAAACACTACCGATGTGCCCAAGGCCATTTCTAATGGTTATTGGATAGTGTGTTTGTCCATCAACACATCATAAGTGCAGTTTGGCATGACATATGTCTTGTTTTGTATACTGTGCCTCTGTCTACCTGTGACACAACATTGATACCCAGGGTATACCTACCATCTCCCATCCACTCGTTAGGATCCCTGTTGAGTAGAATAAATGAGTGACTCTATGGATAACCTGTACTGGTAGTTTACTCATGCGTGGTGGTGGCTTCTGTGTTATGGATAATGCAGTACAGCTTGTCCTATGTATGTCAGTGCTGGGGTTCAGGTCCCTCATGTGCATATCTCCCTGCCATTCACATTGTACAAGGTGCGGCATGTGCATTGCTGACAGCTTGGACATGGCTTTCTACATCAGGCACAGCTTGTGTCTGGGTGGCCAGCATGGCAGTGTGTGTAACTGCATTCTGTTTAATCAGGCGACACATTACATGTGTTCCAGCTCTTTGATACTCCTGGTGAGGTACTGTTGTGGACTTTACAGTTGCTGAATCTATCTGCTGAGGTACACCACACAGGGCCTGTTGGAGTCATTTGTAATGCTGCTGAAAGATAACTGCAAAACCACAATGACCCCCCTTAGCTAGATGTCATAACCCTCATGATTAGGTTGGTATATGGATTGTTGCTGTTAACCCTACAGCCACATTTTTGTCCAATGCAGGATATCTATCACCTTGTGTCCCCATTCTGGCATTACATGTTAGGAATGTCATGGGTCGACACCTATGTGGGAATTGGTGGTCACTTACTGGATTATCCACAGAGGCTGACTATACTGTTTTCACCATTTAACATGCTGACATGGCTATGGCACCAGCTGTCTGTTTCTATGTGGCCCTTTTATGGGATGCTTGTGTCAGCTGGTGTATCAGATATGTCAGGCGGCTTGTTGTCCTCTACAAACATGTTCCAGCACAGTCCTTACTTGTTGGCCTGTACCTATGGGGCATATATACCAGATGGTGAAGGTCCCAGGACCAAGCTTTGTGGGATGCCTGTTATATGTGGTTTGTAGTCTGACATGGCTGCTGCATGTCTGACCATGTCAGTTCTGTCGTTGGTCTGGTTTGCAACCCCTCCCATGACATTGGGGTGTATATATCAGCTGGTGAGCAAATCTATCACGGAACACATAGGGTATTGTACAGAAGGCTTTGCAAGGTCCGGCTACACTGTGTGGACCACATTGCCCTCATCACTGACTTCAAGTACTGTTTCAACTGAGTCACACATGTTTAGGGGTGGGGTCTGCACTTTGTAAACCCACACTGGGTAGGGTCGGGTGTCAATAGATCCACAATATCATTATGTCTGTGGTACATGCTGGTCCTTTCCATAGCTGTGCAGACCAAACCTCTCATGATTCTGTGGTGGTTGTTTTCCTATCCATTCAGGAGACACCTTTGTTGAGAACACCCACTGTTGTTGTACACTGCTCTTTGGAGTGCATTACCCTGTGGTAAGGGTGACATAATGTCAGGGAGGCGGCAGTCTGCTGGGGAAGGTATTTGGCATTATGGGGGTTTGCACTGCACATGTCAGGATGTATGTTGGCCATACCTGTGTGTGTCTGGTATGTTGTTTGTAATATCGGTGTGATCGGAGCATATCCAGGAATCAACAACATGCTTACTACCATCATTTGCAACAGCCTTGGGGTTATCTGTAGTGTCCTGTACAATCTGTATCATAATGGGTTCATACTAGGCTACCACCCTAGGGCATCTGTAAGCCTGCATGTCCATTTTGTTTGATGGATTCTGGGGAATTGTTTACACCTGTGGCAGTGCTAGTATGATACCACGGGTATAGTGACAAACAGCTCAGAAGCTGACTTCACACTTCTTTGGACTGAGATGGTATCCATTAAGCCCACTGGGCCAGTGGAAACCACAACACACAATGGTGACTCCTGCACAGACACTTTCTGCGGACATCTCCGAGTAAGCATGGACCATGCAATCACAAATGAGAATGACACCTTCACCACCAAGGGAAAGTGGCCTGTCTGGTGGACCCCAGCCATAAACAAACTGTATAACAGATGAAGGATACTAATGCAAGACAGAGCTACATCTCCAGAATGTAAGGCAGCTGTGATCAGCAGTAGTAGAAAGCTACATTCTCACATAAAGACACCCAAGTTCAACTTGGGGACATAAATCACCACAGGCGATGAAGGTAACCACACTGCTTTCTTCAGTTATGTCTGGCGCCTGGGTGGGAACCCTCATATATGCTCAGATTTGGTACACAACAACTTATATCCCAGGGACCTGACAGATATTACTGACACCCTGGCAGACCAGTTCAGTGCAATGTACCCCTCCCTCACCCCCAAGACATGATAGTTATCACAGCTGTATGTAACCTCACTGTCATCCTGGATGTCCATGTGAGAGCCGCAGTCAGCAGAGGCAGTACACAGCATCAATGGGACCTGATGGTATCCCCAGTTGCATGCTATGTGAACTACAGATGGAGATAAACCTGTATATGCAGATCCTATTTAACCTTAGCCTTGCTACAGGATCTGTACCTGAACACTGGCCCACGGCAACAGTGGTCCCACTCCACAAAGGAGATGCCTCCACAGACCCTGGCAGCTACCACCACACAAGCTTAAACAGCCTTGTCTGCAAAGCTTTGTGAAGGGTCATTATGGAGCTTCCACACAGAGACATTGGTGTCCTACAGACCCTTGATCACACCCAATTCAGCTTTGTACAGTGCAGATCCTGCGTTTTGCACCAAGTTGACTACTTTGAAACTGTCAGTAGAGCCGTTGATGAGGGCTACACAGTCCACACAACCTACCTGCGCTTGGCTAAGGCCTTTGACACAATACCCCACTCAGGCATCATAGACAAGCTCAACAGCTGAAATATAACACCATATGTCACAGCATAGGTTGCAAAATGGCTCAGAAACAGAACCCATAATGTCAACATTGCAGGTGCCTTGTCAGGTTCAAAGCCAGTCACAAGTGGTGTCCCACAAGGTTGTGTCCTGGGACCTCTCTTATTTGGTATTTACTTTTCAGATGTGAAAGCAAACATAGGAGGGTTGTGGCCGACAAAGTTTACAGATGACTGCAACCTGGGCACCATAGTGAATACATCAGCCAGCACACACATCCTACAGACTGCCGTCACACTGACAGATAGCTGGTGCTGGACTCATGGCCTAAAACTGACTGCGACTGATGTGTAGCCATCCCCTTTGGGAGGAACACAGTACCCACAGATCTGTACATAGACAGCAACCCAATGAGTACAGGAAACAAATCAGACAGCTGGGGACACATGTAGATAGTGACATCTCATTTGACACCCATGTTGCCAAAGTTGTTTGACAGACTTTCTATCTTGGCCACCTTATCATGGAGGGTATTCCATCCAGACCATAGGAGGTCATTGTACCACTATACTTCTCCCTTATCAGGCCAATGCTTGAATACAACGCCCCATTTGGTATGTACCTCAACCAGCACTTGCAGCAGCTGGAGAGACCCCACAAGTACCTTACCATGACGATCAGGGATCTACAACACATGTCATATACTTCCAGAATAACTAAAACAAGCTTTTTCAGTGTCATACCACATACATTACAGGTGACCTATGCCTGACATACAAGACCATGTCCGATCAGGATTTGGTAGACATGCTCCACTGCAAGCAATCCACATCCACCAGAAACATGGGAGCTAAAGATTTGAACCTCAGCACATACATGTATAGGACATGCTGAAGGGACAGAGTCATAACTCAGAGGCATCTCAAACTCTAGCAGAGTATCCCAGTTCATGTTAGACAGAGTACCTCACTGACTCTCTTCAAGAGACATCTGGACAGCTGCATGTGGACAGGGGCACAGACTGGACAGAGGCATAGTCACATTATTCAATTATGTAAGGTGGTCATAATGTGTCACTACTAAGTCAGAGGCACAATATTTCGTATCTATGCAGTACACATATTACCACTATGAGGGGTGGCAATAGCAATATTCATCAAGGACACCCTCACCTCATGGTTGGTGGCAACACACGATGCATTGTACACCATCCGGGTGCAATTAACCATAGGCAAGACTGCTCTGAAGTTTGTAGCATGTTACAGGCCATCCTCTGAAACTCAGGTACCTCACAGAGCTTTCATGAAAACAGTGGCGGGATACATGTACCTGCAAACACCATCACACTGGGTGATCCCAACTATCCAAATATAGACTGGGATCAGTACTACAGCCACAACACTCTAGCCACAGGTTCCTAGAGTTCATACACTCACATGCCATGGAAGAACTAGTCACCATCCCACAAGAGGAGACAACATAGTAGATCTCATCATCACAAACATGGGCTCACAATGTTCAACACCAGAGGTATACCCATCATTGGTGAGATCAGATCATGACCTACTCTCAGTGGAAGTCCACATCCCACCTCCACCCCAGATAGAAAAGACCACAGTGCAGAACCTCTCAGAAGCCGACTACACACTTCTAATGACTGTTGTGGTCTCTTTCAAAGCCCCCAAGCCAGCAGACACCATTACCCAAGCCACTGTATCACTTACAACTGCCTTCTACCAGCACCTTCAAGACTGCATGGATGAGGCAATCCCAAACAAAACACAGACTCGTTGTACCAGAGGCAAGCGTCCAGTGTGGTGGACCTCAGCCATAAACAAGCACTACAACACAAGGAAGGAGGTACTACAAGATAGAGCGATATCCGTGGAAGGGTAGACACCCCTGCTCAATATAGGTGAAACACTGAGTTCCCCATGAAATCATCCAAGGCGAATATTGGGAGTAAACCCACTAAGGGCTCACGGGACAACAATGAGGCCTTTTATAGATCGTTACACACCTGGGAGGAAACTCCCAGATATGCTCAGAATAGGCTCAGAATGCTGTAAATATCACTGAACCTATAGACATTGCCAACATACTGGCTGACAGGTTCAGTGCAGATTGCTCCACCCACCCCTCCACCACAACTGGAGAGATATGTATGAAAGAGGATTGTAGCCCCCCAAACATCTCAAATGCTCAGGTGGGAACTGCTCTATCCAAGGGAAAGGACGCAGCATCCATGGGACCAGATGGTGTCCCTGGTTTTGTGCTCCATGAACTCACTCAAGAATTAAACCCGCAGTCAGGGCAGCTGTATGATCTTAGCCTCAACTCAGGATATGTTCCCAAGGAGTGGCATATGTCAATGGTGGACCCACTTCACATGGGGGTGCCTCCACCGACCACGGAAACTACCATCCCATCAGCTTGACAAGCAGGGTCTGCTAAGCTATGGAGAAGATCATAATGGAAGTCATAGATGAGGACATAGGGGACTTGCAGACATTAGATCCAACCCAGTTAGGCTTTGTTGAGGGCAGATCATGCCTTTTAAACTTGGTTGACTGTTTCATAACAGACACCAAGGCCATTGACAAGGGCAAGGCACTCCACACAGCCTACCTTGACCTGGCAAAGGCTTTCAACACAATACCCCACTTGGGTATCATTGAAAACATCACCAGCTAAAATGTGAACCCATACATCACAGGATGGGTTGCAAACCCGACTACGTGACAGAACAGACAGGTTCAGACTTGCTGGTGCCATGTCACACTCCACAACTGTCACAAGTGGTGTCCCACAGGGCTCAGTCCTGGGCCCACTATTGCTCAGCATCTACTTTTCAGAAGTACAAGCAAACACAGCAGGATTATGGCTGACAAAGTTTGAAGATGACTGCAGACTGGGAACCATAGTTGGACACCCATCTGACACAGACATCCTTCAGAAGGGTGTCATAGTCACGGATAACTGGTGCCAGAGCCATGGCCTTACATTACACACTAAACAATGCATAGCCATACCCTTTGGGAAGAACAAGGTTACCACTAGTTCCCATGTAGGTGGCAATCCTCTAAGCACACAGGAGGTTATCAGGGACCTGGGCACCCAGGTTGAGAGTAACCTTTTGTTTGACACTCACGTTGCCAGGGTAGTTAGGTAGAACTTCTACATTGCCCACCTCATCATGCAGGGATTCACATCTAGATCCAGGGAGGTCATTGTTCCCTGTACTCTTCACTCATTGGACCATTGATTGAGTGCAATGCCCCATTCAGCATGTATATGACCCGACACCTATGGCAATTGGATGGGCCCACAGATTCCTCGACAGGAGGAGAAAGGGTCTCAAACATATTTCTTATGCTGCCCGACTGGAGGAATTCCAGCTTGATTCCGTGACTTACCGTCTGCTCAGAGGTGACCTGTGCCTGACATCCAAGGCCATGTCCAAACCTGAGTTAATGTACACGCTTCACCTCAAGACCTCTACATCCATCAGAACTACAGTGGCAGGAGATTTAAACCTCAACACAGATATTAATAGGATGTGCTGGAGGGACAGATTCTTCAACCAGAGAGTCCCTATGCTGTGGAACAACATCCTGGTACATGTGAGGCTGAGTACCTCACTGGCTTTGTTCAAGTGAGATCTTAATCAATGGATGGGAGATTGCAGGTATGCCCCAGGGATAACCTCAGTATCACTGCTTGTCAGAGGCACAGCAATATAATGGGCAAATTATCCGTCAGAGTGAAGGTGCGGCAGACTCCACGGAACTCTGGTCTAGGCTTATAAATGCCCTAGGGCAGATAGCCTAGTATGAACCTGTGAACCTGTGAACATAGGCCTGGGGCAGTTGCTGCTATTAGGACAGTGGTCTGCAGCAAGCTATATAGTAGTAGTCAGTTTTAGCCATTGGTGTTTGACCATGGCTAATGCATGTTGCTTCTTGTTGTGGTAACAACAGGGGTGTGTGGTTATCCATGCCATTTATTGGTAGTCACCCTCATTTTGTATCTTGTTCCATGTTTTTGCACATGTACATCACTGTATGAGGTGTGACCCTGGTAGTGTCAGGGTGCTGATGTGCGCTTTGACCCTGTTTTCTATTACAGCACTGATATGTGCATTCCCTATACTGTGTGCATTTACACTGCACACATCTTGCTGTTTATACCTTTGGCATTGGGTAGCATTACATCTAGGTTCCTATCCCTTGTGATAGCTATGAGGTGGGTTTGTGTTTTTGTGGTTTATGATTGGTGAGGGTGGATGTTAGTCATGGTCCTCAGGTGTGCATATGATACATGGTATTACATTACTTAACACATGGCATTCATGCCTCGGATGGTGCTGCAGGGCTGCCTCTGTCGGATGCACATACTACACTCCCTGTACATTTGGAAGCAGGTTGTGTCATGTTAGGCATCCCTGTTACTGTATGAGTGAGTCAGAGTGGGTATCGGTCCCAGTGTTCCTACTGACCAAGCATATGTGCTATCGTTGCCTCTTTGCCAAGGCCAGGGCATACTGGGCACGCCTCCTTCTGCCTACTGGGACAAGGTCAGGTTGTTCCTCCTCCAAGTCACCCCTGCCTGTGGTGGCCTTGGCAATGGTGGGGATGTTTGGCCCAGCCCTGTGCTGGTCCTGCTGCAGCTGTTTCCGCAGGATCATATTATGTAGCATAGCACATATCATGATCATTTGGGTACATGTAGTTGGTGTGTACTGCAAAGCTCCACCAGGCGTGTCCAGACACGGAACCGTGACTTGAGCAGCCCAAACACCGCTCTATGATATTACGTGTTTGTGCGTGTGCCTCATTATGGCGTTCCTGTTCGGGTGTGTGTGCATTTCTGATGGGTGTCATCAGCCACGGCTCAAGTGCATAACCAGCATGCCCCACTAGGTGTCCGTGTGGGAAGTCCCCATTGGCAAATGATTGGTACAGCTGCGTCAGATGCCAGATGTGGGAATCGTGGTAGCTACCAGGGCAGCCAGCACACACATTCATTATTATGCCCTGGGCATCACACACAACCTGGCAGTTGATGGAGGGTATCCCTTGCGGTTAATGTAGACTCTACCCGCTCACGGCTGGTGCCTTGATGCGTATGTGCGTGCAGTCTATTGCACCCAGCACCTCAGGGTATCCCGCTATTTGCTGGAAGAGCGCATATTGCTGGCCACAACCTCACGGTCACTAGGGACATATATATGATCACTGACATGTGGTGACATGGCATCCAGGAACTGGTGCAGTACCCTGGAGGCTGATGCCTGTGATATCCCCATCATATCGCCAGTTGGTCTCTGAAAGGTACCTGTTGCTAGTATTCTTAGGCCAGCACATACCTTGGTTTCCACTGGGATGGGTTCCCCTCTGTTGGTTCTGTGTGTGAGGCGTGGCCTGCACAGCTCAACAATCTGCTGCAGGAGCTCTCTGTCCACTCTATAGCGCTCTACTATCTCCAGCTCATGTAACCCATGGTAGGTGACCCTAGGCCTGTATACTCTTCTCCTTCTCCTCACTCTGGGTTGTCTGTCAGCATCTGCATTATCACCACCCTCGGCAATTCGCCTATGTCTGATTATAACAGCTATGGCAGCCCTAGCGTTTCTGCTCTGAGTTCAGCTTTTCAGGTTTCAACTCTGATAGCTTAGTTTCTGGCAGTATCTCTTGTGAGAAACAGCCTGCACTGCTCTTTGTTGTGTTTTAAGTGCTGGGTTGGGCTTCTAGTCTGCCTGTGTAATTGCCTGCTTCTAATTGTTTCCACCAATTAACTTTAGTAGTATCTTCTGGCAGTTTCCTGTATTTTGGTTGTTTCCTATTTCCTCTCTGTTTCCTGAGGGGAGCAATGTGCACACCGGCTTAAACACGCTCACAGTAACTTAAGCGCGTGTACACATCCCTACACGGTGTTACACGCGCACACATCCTTACGGTGTTAGCTAGGCTGATTCATGCTAAAAGCGCACACCGCCTTACACGTGCGCCCGCAAACCGTTGTAAACAGTTTGCAACACGCTCCACATGTTGAACCTGCCTTACGCAGCGCTGCAGCATGCACGTATTTCAAGAAACTTAGAGTGTAGGGATGGCGTATGCCCTCAATTTCTTGACATTCCCAGTGTTCTGTTGGGACACACCTCCCTCCCTGATGTCTGTCTGTCATCTCTTACCTTACATTGCCCTCCAATCTGGTACATTTCTTTCTATCCTTCCCCCATGATGTCACCTACCTCTTACTCTGTTCCTCCCCTTCTCTAACTCTTACACGACTCAGAAAGTGCTCATTACTTATGTGGCAGTGTGATTCAGTATTGTAAGCCTCATTTACATAGGATTGCCTAGTAATGCTTAGTTACATATCTTACGGAGCTTCCCCTTGACAACCACTAAGCGGAGGCCATATTGTTTTGCTCTGCAAGTCCTCCATTGACATTTCATGTAATACATAAATCCCACAATTGTGGGCTTATAAGCCGGTTTTCAGTTTTAGGTAGCGCACCCGTTTGCTGGTGTGCGCTACAGTTAAACACATAAATCCGTGAAAAAAAAAAAGTTATATAACTTTTTTGCAACACTTTTCATGCCAATGGCCACATATTTGGCCATTGGCATGCTTAATGTAACAAATGCACCCTTTATTTGGAGCTGACATAGCTCCGTTTTAATTTTGCAGAAATGTACTCAGTTGTCAGCTGAGTACATTTCTGTTAACACGTCCGTTACGGACTGGTTTGAGCCGTGGATCGCTCACATACCTCATTTGCATATCTTGGAGCTGCAAATGAGGTATTGAGCATTTCCACGCCCACTCCGTGTAAGAGACGTGTTAGCTGTCTCTTACACGGAGATTTGGGCTGTTGCTGAATCAGGAGGCTTACACGGAGGCTTACACTACTCTTGAACTCCGTGTAAGCCTTCCTATAGCTTTTTTCCTGTTGCTTGTTTTAGAAATACCTGAAGTTGCACTCTCAATAAGTGCTTATGCCCGCTACAAGGTGAATGCCAAGTTTAAAGGAAGTGCAAGCCATGCAACTGCAGGAATTCTGTAACATCTTTCTGCTATGAATTGCTTTAGGCACTGCTTGGAATTGTACCCATAGAGGGGGTCTCCAAAACAAAGATGAGTGACAATGCTTAATGTATCACAAATTTTTTAAAGAAGAAATTACTTTTGCAGTAAAGGAACCTGCCCACAGCCCCACTAGTTTGTAAGTGGATTAGTATTTGTGTTCTGTATCTTAGATTAGCAATCTGATATAAATTTAAGGGTTATCAGTTGTACTTAATGAATGTCCCATATTTATGTTATTACATAAAATTAATACGTTAAAATGTTATTTGATTTATTTATTTTGAAAACAGTGTAACACAGACTTCACCTTGAGTCTGAAGCTTGAGAGATGAATTCCATTCATGAACAAAGACAATATTGGGTATTCAAAGGGGTTCAATCATAATGATTTACAGACCAAGAAAAATATTTACCTTTACTGACGAGACAAATACATTTCTTATATTTAACATTTCTGATTTGTTTTAACTGTATATAATGAAATGCATGTCAGTCTAACTTTGTTTTAAATTTATCTAATAAAATGTCAGTAGTTGCAGCCTCTGATTTCTCTCAGTGCCCTGGGTTTATAATCAACAGCATTCTTTTTTCAATTTGACAAGATGTTAGAAGTTAAAGTGCCCAGCTAAGGAGCTGCACTATGCTCAGCATACATGATGTAACCTGTTTTGTGTATTATGCTGGATGTACTGTATTTGTATAACTTGATGTTGGAGCTTTTCTCCCCGGGCCTCCGCTGAAAATGGACCTGGTCCAGTCGGAATTTCCCGGTTAACAAATGTAAAATAAATAATAATAAATAAATAAATGATGGTTCTCTGTTAGTGTTTGCAAGGAATGTAAAATGATATAAATGCCACTATATCTCACTCCAGTGTAATCCATAGCAGTCGTAACAAAATTGTCTGTTAACATATGCATGTAAATGACAAATACATTGAAAAACTATCTGCAAGATAATTGAAGGAAACTCTCCTACACTGTGAGGGTAACTTTTCTACACTGTGATGCACCTCTGTATTGTGTGCTGTGGTGTAATTGGGATCATGTACTTGATGTATATATACCTCTGTTGTCTGCTTGCATTACATCTAATTCTGTACTTACCTGTGTACACTATTTGATAGGCTGATATTCTTATGATTAGATCTCTTTATTTCTGTTGT
The DNA here is from genome assembly GCF_019279795.1 of Protopterus annectens. Taxonomy (NCBI): domain Eukaryota; kingdom Metazoa; phylum Chordata; order Ceratodontiformes; family Protopteridae; genus Protopterus; species Protopterus annectens. The sequence continues at coordinate 1,512,833,928 of NC_056729.1, read as the reverse complement.
AGACATTATGCAGTAAACGTCTAACTTTCAAAAGTCAGCTGTCAACTACTGTATTACTAATTGCATAATATAAAGCAGCATCTTTGGATACAGAGGGCACATATTCTGAATTTATGTACAAATGCAGTAGTCTTTATATGATGCAATATGTGTTTACTTACCCACTCTTTAACAAATATCTAATAATAAGAACTGCATATCGCTTGCAACTTTTCTGCCTATGTCTGCCTACATGACCATGCCAGAAAATAAATAAAAATGAGTTAGAACTGAAAATGTGCCTATCATATTCAGAGGTTCAGAGATTTGTTTCATTTTATTTTACTTTATTTTTTCTATGAGCAACTGCTTTCCGGTATCAGGTGTAGTGTTTTAATTAGTGTTGATTATTGCTTGTGGCATTTTCAAAATTTAGAATTCTTTTTTCCAACTCATGACTGAATTTCTGTTTTATCACAGCCTAGGAGGGTGATGATCTTTATAGGAAATTGTTATAGCCTCTGTAACATCAGCACCTGGCTAGTCTGCAACAAGAAAAACACAACTTAGAATTACTTTTTTCTGTAAAGAAGCTGACAACTTAGATTTTATTTCTTTACAGAAAATAACTTACATTTTTTTTCTATAAAAGAAGCTTTTGATAAAGAATACTTAATGCAGGTAGTTATTTTTTGCCATGATATGCAACAGCACTAGTTTTATGGAGGCCCTCTATAGCTCAAATTGATGCAGGCATAAGCATAACACATGTATTGGCTATTGGAGGAAAATACGACTTGAAAAATATGGCTAGCATCCTTACTACATAGATGAGTAGAACCTGAAAAATTAATTTCCTGTCAAATAGCTGTTATTTATTATGGGGCATGCCCTCACTCAACTGTATCTTCTCCCACTTTAACTGCTGACAAAGGGCATATGTTAGTCCAAAAGCTGGAATAGCTGTATTGTAAAAAAACTATGCTGGGCCAGTGTGAGGTATCACATTACCTCTGTGTTCCAGTGTGTTTTGTGTGTTTTGTTAACACTGTACAAAAGGCTGATATGATCTGCCCAGAACAAATCTATTTACTTCTAGAAACTATGCCATGTGAAGACTACATTAGACTTAAAATGGTGGAAAGAAAAAGACAATTCGACTGATAGCAGTTGTAAGCATTTTGCCTTTAGATAAAAGACTGAAAAAATTAATCTTGTTTCACTTGAACTTGCCTGTTTTTCACTAAAGTAACCCAACCATAAACATATCTTTTAGAAAGACTTGGGAACTTTCATTTGGTTAATTGTCCAGTTCGGTGTCACACATTGTTTATGTGAAAGTTAAAAGAATCAAACCCAGTGTATTGATAAAGCTCGTTAACAGCTTATAGCTTTTACACTCTCGTATTATATGCTATACTGCCAAAGACACTGAGACTGAAGTGCACAACAAAAATCTATAAAAATTTTTTTGCTCTGCAAGTCCCTCCATTGACATTTCATGTAATACATAAATCCCACAATTGTGGGCTTATAAGCTTCGGTTTTCAGTTTTAGGTAGCGCACCCCGTTTGCGGGGGTGCTACAGTTAAACACATAAATCCGTGAAAAAAAGTTATATAACTTTTTTGCAACATTTCATGCCAATGGCCACATATTTGGCCATTGGCATGCTTAATGTAACAAATGCACCCTTTATTTGGAGCTGACATAGCTCCGTTTTTAATTTTGCAGAAATGTACTCAGTTGTCAGCTGAGTACATTTCTGCAGCTAACACGTCCGTTACACGGACTGGTTTGGGCTTCGTGGATCGCTCACATACCTCATTTGCATATCTTGGAGCTGCAAATGAGGTATTGAGCATTTCCACGCCCACTCCGTGTAAGAGACGTGTTAGCTGTCTCTTACACGGAGATTTGGGCTGTTGCTGAATCAGGAGGCTTACACGGAGGCTTACACTACTCTTGAACTCCGTGTAAGCCTTCCTATAGCTTTTTTCCTGTTGCTTGTTTTAGAAATACCTGAAGTTGCACTCTCAATAAGTGCTTATGCCCGCTACAAGGTGAATGCCAAGTTTAAAGGAAGTGCAAGCCATGCAACTGCAGGAATTCTGTAACATCTTTCTGCTATGAATTGCTTTAGGCACTGCTTGGAATTGTACCCATAGAGGGGGTCTCCAAAACAAAGATGAGTGACAATGCTTAATGTATCACAAATTTTTAAAGAAGAAATTACTTTTGCAGTAAAGGAACCTGCCCACAGCCCCACTAGTTTGTAAGTGGATTAGTATTTGTGTTCTGTATCTTAGATTAGCAATCTGATATAAATTTAAGGGTTATCAGTTGTACTTAATGAATGTCCCATATTTATGTTATTACATAAAATTAATACGTTAAAATGTTATTTGATTTATTTATTTTGAAAACAGTGTAACACAGACTTCACCTTGAGTCTGAAGCTTGAGAGATGAATTCCATTCATGAACAAAGACAATATTGGGTATTCAAAGGGGTTCAATCATAATGATTTACAGACCAAGAAAAATATTTACCTTTACTGACGAGACAAATACATTTCTTATATTTAACATTTCTGATTTGTTTTAACTGTATATAATGAAATGCATGTCAGTCTAACTTTGTTTTAAATTTATCTAATAAAATGTCAGTAGTTGCAGCCTCTGATTTCTCTCAGTGCCCTGGGTTTATAATCAACAGCATTCTTTTTTCAATTTGACAAGATGTTAGAAGTTAAAGTGCCCAGCTAAGGAGCTGCACTATGCTCAGCATACATGATGTAACCTGTTTTGTGTATTATGCTGGATGTACTGTATTTGTATAACTTGATGTTGGAGCTTTTCTCCCGGGCCTCCGCTGAAAATGGACCTGGTCCAGTCGGAATTTCCCGGTTAACAAATGTAAAATAAATAATAATAAATAAATAAATGATGGTTCTCTGTTAGTGTTTGCAAGGAATGTAAAATGATATAAATGCCACTATATCTCACTCCAGTGTAATCCATAGCAGTCGTAACAAAATTGTCTGTTAACATATGCATGTAAATGACAAATACATTGAAAAACTATCTGCAAGATAATTGAAGGAAACTCTCCTACACTGTGAGGGTAACTTTTCTACACTGTGATGCACCTCTGTATTGTGTGCTGTGGTGTAATTGGGATCATGTACTTGATGTATATATACCTCTGTTGTCTGCTTGCATTACATCTAATTCTGTACTTACCTGTGTACACTATTTGATAGGCTGATATTCTTATGATTCGTATCTCTTTATTTCTGTTGTAGACATTATGCAGTAAACGTCTAACTTTCAAAAGTCAGCTGTCAACTACTGTATTACTAATTGCATAATATAAAGCAGCATCTTTGGATACAGAGGGCACATATTCTGAATTTATGTACAAATGCAGTAGTCTTTATATGATGCAATATGTGTTTACTTACCCACTCTTTAACAAATATCTAATAATAAGAACTGCATATCGCTTGCAACTTTTCTGCCTATGTCTGCCTACATGACCATGCCAGAAAATAAATAAAAATGAGTTAGAACTGAAAATGTGCCTATCATATTCAGAGGTTCAGAGATTTGTTTCATTTTATTTTACTTTATTTTTTCTATGAGCAACTGCTTTCCGGTATCAGGTGTAGTGTTTTAATTAGTGTTGATTATTGCTTGTGGCATTTTCAAAATTTAGAATTCTTTTTTCCAACTCATGACTGAATTTCTGTTTTATCACAGCCTAGGAGGGTGATGATCTTTATAGGAAATTGTTATAGCCTCTGTAACATCAGCACCTGGCTAGTCTGCAACAAGAAAAACACAACTTAGAATTACTTTTTTCTGTAAAGAAGCTGACAACTTAGATTTTATTTCTTTACAGAAAATAACTTACATTTTTTTTCTATAAAAGAAGCTTTTGATAAAGAATACTTAATGCAGGTAGTTATTTTTTGCCATGATATGCAACAGCACTAGTTTTATGGAGGCCCTCTATAGCTCAAATTGATGCAGGCATAAGCATAACACATGTATTGGCTATTGGAGGGAAAATACGACTTGAAAAATATGGCTAGCATCCTTACTACATAGATGAGTAGAACCTGAAAAATTAATTTCCTGTCAAATAGCTGTTATTTATTATGGGGCATGCCCTCACTCAACTGTATCTTCTCCCACTTTAACTGCTGACAAAGGGCATATGTTAGTCCAAAAGCTGGAATAGCTGTATTGTAAAAAAACTATGCTGGGCCAGTGTGAGGTATCACATTACCTCTGTGTTCCAGTGTGTTTTGTGTGTTTTGTTAACACTGTACAAAAGGCTGATATGATCTGCCCAGAACAAATCTATTTACTTCTAGAAACTATGCCATGTGAAGACTACATTAGACTTAAAATGGTGGAAAGAAAAAGACAATTCGACTGATAGCAGTTGTAAGCATTTTGCCTTTAGATAAAAGACTGAAAAAATTAATCTTGTTTCACTTGAACTTGCCTGTTTTTCACTAAAGTAACCCAACCATAAACATATCTTTTAGAAAGACTTGGGAACTTTCATTTGGTTAATTGTCCAGTTCGGTGTCACACATTGTTTATGTGAAAGTTAAAAGAATCAAACCCAGTGTATTGATAAAGCTCGTTAACAGCTTATAGCTTTTACACTCTCGTATTATATGCTATACTGCCAAAGACACTGAGACTGAAGTGCACAACAAAAATCTATAAGCACCAAGCAGTGATAACACAAGTTTAAGCCAGATGATGTCTGCATTTGAGTGTCAAATGTGGACCTAGATAATGCAAGTACTACACCTGATCACAAGTTATATAGCCATTGTGGCCTAAAATGGAGTGTTAAAGAAAGTAATGGATACAGAAATAGGCACATCTTACAGGATGATGCAGGGCAGATATCAAGAACAAAATAGCAATTATCATGGTCTATACTGTACTTTCATGTCTTTGCTTATTCAGTAACGATTTAAATTGCCTACTGCTTAATGCCTGCTCATAGCACTGCCCAAGATTTCACAGTTTCTAATTTTTAAAGGAAAGTAATTTTACAGAAGACCATAAATGTATGTGATGCAGAGTTCAACATTATGTGTAACACTGGTGTGCAAAACTCCAGGGATTTTTGGTCACAAAACTCCTGGTGTGATTAGGGCTGTTTACAGAGGACTGTCTGCATTTGGCAGACGTCTGTTCCTTGACTACATATATATGGGGCCTAGCTGAAAACGTGGTCCATTACTGATATTGATCTGTTTACTGCTTCACTGGAACCAATGTGGAATACATTACTTGTCTCACAGAACATAATTTGTTTGTAAAAATTATTTACAATTAAATTTAGTCTTTGTTTTGTTCTCTCTTTATTTGATCCGTCTACACTATTTTATTTTCCATTTACATGGAGATATACAACCTTATAAACACAGTTAATATAATGCCAGAGTCTGTGGTCTGCAGAAAATTCTGGGACCACACTTCCATCTTAACAAAGCTGTTAAAAAATACTACATTTTAGCAGTACAATAATATGATAAGCCTGATCCTGAAACAAAAAGAAGGTCTATAGCTGTATGTTTTACTTCACCTGTATGTCCATTAGTTGCAGTAAGATGTTTTAGCTACATAAAAACCAGCTGAACTTCTGTTGGAAATTTCAATAGTGCTGATCTGAAAATGATAGACCTGTCATATGTGTAGCATGTTAGCATCAAGCCACATGCTTACTAGTAAACCTAATTAATGTACTAGTGTTCCTGTCTATTTTGTTACACCAGCAAATAAAAAAAATATGCTAGAATACCTGAAAGGAGCCATGTGAAAACCAGAGAGGCTAAAGTGCTACCGCATGACTATCCAGTAAAAATGTAGAAGTTATGTGAATTATTCAAAAATTCTTTGAGCATACTATATGCTTTCATGACTCATTAATCCTGTGAAGTAATATCTCAGCCAATTTAACATAACTGTGACACTGATAACCAGAGTCCTGGTATCCTACCTTATCTCTTTTGAATTGACCAGATGAATGATTTTTGGAACAATCCAGTAGGTACTCAAATGCTCTGTGCACAGAGACAACCTTCGCCTGGATGTGATTGTCAAAGGAAGAGAGAGACACAAGAAACACACTAAGTGGGAAGATAGCTGATGATGTTAACCTTGTTTGCATCAGTTACTAGAACAGATGTCTGTGAAAGAGGAAAAATAATATATAGAAACAAATTGAAGACATAACCAAACATTACCCCAGTGCCCTTCCCCACCCTCTCGCATCATGAATACTGTCTATTCATTCCCCTTAAAGTTTCCTGTATTCAAAATAAGAGCCAAATATTCAAGCCATGGGGCAAAGAGGACAGAGAAAAGTAAACCCATTGAAAGTTGATTAGTGATAGCTGTCACACTGGACCTGGAGCTTTAGTAAAAAAATCCCCTTCTAGCACATGATATGACCATTTTAACACTGATATAATGTGTTTAAGTGTGGTGCCAAAAATGTAAAGGGCCCTGCTTTTCGTGAAAATAAATATTTAAAACATTTTTATTTTAAGCAATGATGAGTAATGCCCCAGTTTGTATACATATCTTACTATTACACCAAATAGGAACACTGAGTACTTATTTCACTTGCATTAAGAATAATGAATGACTGCCCCCACATGATGTCTCACAATATCCTTGGTAACAGCAGTGCTCAGAATGGCAACATAAAACAAATCAAATGACTATATGGCATTCTGCAGTCCTAAAGAACATTATCAAAAAGGTAGTTTTTCTAGGGTGTACATGGGGGTGCAATGGTGAATACAATTTCTCTCAAAAAAAGCGCAACAGCTACTTGATGAAACAAGGTTACCTATGGCCAAAAAATGTTTTATTAAACAATATAAAGTACAGTTGTGTAAGAACTCACCATAATAGTAGATGTTCGAATGGAACACTGTTGCAGTATTAATTAGGTATGGGAAGTATCTTGCCAAGAATACAGTGCATTCGGCCAGTATATCAAAGCTTCCTATCATACTATACATCCAACATATGACCCGAGTACAAGATTGCAAAGCAGTGCATAAGGGATATACGGGTGCAAAAATCCTCAAGATTTTCTTGCACTCGACTAGAAAAAGGAGAGGCAAAAAGAAAGAGAGGGAAACTTAGATATGATAACTGGGAGAGGGGGAATGGTATATGAAATCCACCTCACCCAGACAAAAGGAAAAATATAAAACAGAAGAAAAAAAGGAATGAGGGTGTGTGTGCAACGACAGTGATCTACTTGAAAATCAACTGTACTATGGACTTCATTGATCACTGTTGCAGTACTGCTTACATATGGAAAGATTCCCAAAACTTTTTAGAGTATCTGGGAGGAAGAAAGGTGGTAGAACTGGAATCCAGAATTCTTTGCATGATAGATCTGGCAAAATCTATCCTGTACCTGGACAAGGCATCAATTTTATAATGTTTATTTACTAGCAATGTGAATGGAAGCCTAAGTGGCTGCTCCTGAAAGAGATGTTGTGTCCAGACCCTTGAAAAAGGCACCAGAAGAAGCTACTGATGTTCTTCATGTTTCACTGTTGCAGTCATCACACTTGGGTTATCTGCCTGCAGGTAGCTCTCAGTCGGCCCGAATACCAGAGACTTAGTATTTCTGCGTTAGTTGCTTTCACTTCAGGACTGACGTCAGGTCCTCATGGGTATAAAAACAGGCAGCCAACACCATTACATCAATCTTTCTTGCTGAGGAGCCCGAAGCAGGAACAGTTCGTACGAGTGCCGGTCGGCCACTACCTGAGTTTTCGTTTACGAACTGAATCATCCTGAAGTAAAGCTAAGTACCCCATTGGGGATCCTTTTTCTTGCTCTAACCTATGTCAGAAAAAGTTAACAATTGTCTTGCCTGTGGAAAGCAAGTACCACACCAAGATTTTCATACTTACTGCGTCACCTGTTTAGGCCCAGACCACAACGTACCTCGCTGTTGGTTTTGTGCCTTGTTCAACACCCGAACCATTCATCGTCGGGCCCTTATTGCCGCTAAATACTTTCATTCTCGATCTCCGTAATCTGAAATGGCTTTGGTAAGCCGTCCGACTACCGATATTCTGAAAAAATGTAAGGATAAAGACAGAGATAGACTGCACAGGTCCAAAGCTGCCAATGACACTTCCGTTAAGCTAGTCACCAGTTCACCGGTACTCAGTGAGGCACTTTCGCAGCCCCTGATGTCCACTTCAGTGGACTCACAGGCCTCTACTGAGACCCATTCAGAGTCCGGTATGCCACGAGACTCTTCTTCGACCCTGGAACCTGTGGATGTCTCTACCTTGGATGGGTCCGGAGCCACAGAGCAGGCACCGGCTTCTGAGGAAATTCTTCGCACTACCGATGTTCGACACAAACCAACAACTTCGGTTCTGTCTAGAACTACAGAGTTTCTAAGGCCAAGAGTATGCGCTATGGCTAAAAAAACAATGACCAAAGTGCATGCACCTGCTCCCTTGCCACAACATAAAATGCTTAGAGTGGCAGAAGACCTTATTATGCTGATTAGGGGAAGTCAGCCTTCCCCTGCTAAGAGAAAAAGAGATCAGTCCCCAGCAGCTTCAACAGACCAAGAGTCTGATGACTCTGAGGTTTCTGACTATGAAGACATGCCCTTATCTGCGTATGAGGATTCAGATACAGAGGAATCCATTCCCTCTGCCTCTCCTCTAGAGGATTTTTCTTTTGGTGAAACCTTACATGCTTTAAGAGAGCATTTCCATTGGGAATGCCAAGACTATCCTCAGTCCAAAAAGAGACTCAGAGAACTTCTAGACTTGCCACAACATAGGCCTTTAGCAATACCCTCAGTCCTGGAAGTTGTTGATGGTGTCTTTATGGAATCCAGTCTGACTCCTAATACTTTACCCCCTGCTCCTAGGAAACCAGACAGGTACTACAGAGTATCTGACTCTCATAAATCCCTTTTCAAAAATCCTAATGCTGATCCAGAGATCATTTCCCAGGGGCCTAAAGGTATCAAGGCAACTACAGCTAGGAATCCCACCCCTTCGGACAGGGATTCCAGAACTTTGGACAGATGGGGTAAGAAAGCATATACTTCTGCAACTCCCGCCATTAGGGCCTTGAATTGTCAGCTTCACATGCTGAAGGATCAGCAACATATTATGGAACTTATTAAGCAACAAAATAGCTACCTTTACAGACTGTGCAGAAAATAAAGAATTGCAGAAGCTTATGCATTCTGTAAGCCAAGTCAGCAAGCATACTTTGCAGTGTGGCTTTGATGCCCTAGAAGCATCTTGCAGGGCAGCAGTCACTGGTTCTGTACTGAGAAGACACGCTTGGCTTAAGGAGCAGACCTTACCAGACCATGTCAAATCAATGTTATTAGACACTCCTTTGAACAAGGACAATCTGTTTGGCACCAAAGCAGAAGAGGTTCTTAAAAAGATGGAAGAAGAAGCTAAATCTATGCAGACAGTTAAAGAATTCTTACAAGTGCAGCCTTCTAAATTCAGTAGGCATTGCCCCTCAAAGCACTGGTCCTTTCCAGCCCTATCCAGGCCATCTCAAACTAGACCCAGGGGAAACAGACCACCCAGACTACAGTCTCAGGGTATGCAAAGATCCAGGCAATGGAGTTCCCCCACCCGCAAAGCAGAGAGTGCTAAGCCACCACCCTACAGTAAGACCTCACAATGATTTCTCTACTCCACTCTCCACCTCTGCCCAGCCGCTTGTGCCCCTAGGAGGAAAACTTGTCCTTCATGCAAAAAACTGGATGTCCATCACCAAAGACCGATGGGTCTTCAACATTGTATCCCAGGGGTGCAGATTCTACTTCCACTCACTGCCAACCCCAAAAGGGTTCCCAGACCTTCCTCCAAACCAGTGGGCAGAGGCACAAAGCCAAGTTCTATCCCTGCTCTCCATAAGGGCAATTCAACCTGTTCTGCAGAACAGATGGGACAAGGATTCTATTCCAGATTTTTCCTGGTACCCAGAAAAGAGGGCACTTGGCACCCAATCATAGATCTTCCAATTCTCAACACCTTCCTGGTGGTACCAAAATTCAAAATGCTCACCCTGCAGCAGCTTCTACCTATGCTAGCCAAGGATGCCTGGTTAGTCACCCTAGACTTAAAAGAAGCCTATCTGCACATCCCTATAAGGGAGTCATGCAGGAAATATCTTCGCTTCAGGGCAGGATCTATGCATTATCAGTTCTCTGCACTTCCCTTTGGCTTATCCACTGCTCCCAGAGCATTCACAAAATGCCTGGCTCCAGCCATTGCTTACTGCAAACAGAGAAATATTCAAATTTACCCGTACTTGGATGACTGCTTGAATCAGGCAGACAGTTAGGAAATGCTGTTGCAGCACCTGACATTTGTAAAAAACCTTCCAACCTCCCTAGGGTACAGCATCAATGAAAAGAAATCAAAACTAGTCCCCAGTCAAAAGATTGTATTCCTGGGAGCAAGCTTGGACACAGCATCCCAGATGGCATTCCTCACTCCAGAAAAACAAGCCTATCTAACAGACTATTTTACTCAAATGGCCACCAGAACCCAGCTATCCGCACGGAAAATCCTGCAGGCTCTAGGGTTCATGGCCTCTTGCATCCTACTAATTCCATATGCTAGACTGCATATGAGGAAACTTCAATGGTACTTAAAAAGTCTTTGGTGCCAACATTCTCAGGACCTGGAAACCGTCATTCCTATCATACCCTGTCTAAGGACAGAGTTTCTTTGGTGGGCTGCAGCATGCAACCACAACAAGGGACTGTCTTTTACTCAACCCCATACCACCCAGACCCTAACCACAGACACATCAGACTATGCCTGGGGGCACACATGGACAGCAAGTGCATTCAGGGCCACTGGAGCCCAAGTCAATTTCCTCTGCACATCAACCAGAAAGAGATGCTAGCTGTGCAGCACGCTCTGACAGCTTTCAGATCCCTACTCTCACCAGGACACCTGCTGATAAAAGCAGACAACACCACAGCTATGTGGTACATCAACAAGCAGGGGGGAACCCACTCTTACCCACTCTACAGGCTAGCCATGGCCCTGTGGAACATGGCCTTGGAAATGCAGGTCCATCTGCAAGCTCAATTCCTGCCAGGCAAATAAAACTTACTAGTAGATAACTTAAGCAGAAATCTCCTAGACCCACACGAGTGGCAATTAGAGCCCAGCACCTTCAACCTTCTGATTGAGAAATGGAGGACCCCAGAGGTGGATCTCTTTTCCTCCCCCTGCAATCACCAGCTCAGCAAATTCTGCACCAGGACACCTCACAGCAGGGCCTGGAAAGTGGATGCCCTATCCTTCCAGTGGGTAAACCTCTCAATTTTTGCATTCCCCCTGTGCCTCTTCTCTCAAGAATATTACTCAAGATAAGACAGGACAGACCAAGGGCAATCCTGATTGCCCCAGACTGGCCACACCATCACTGGTACCCACTACTGCACAGTCTGTCACCAGTGCCACACTGGCACCTACCCCTGATCGCAACCCTCCTCACTCAGCAGGGGGGACAGATCTTGCATCCGCAACTGCAAACTCTGAATCTTGCAGCCTAGCTTATTCCTTGAATTCCCCCCAGTGACCGGCCTAAGCAAGCAAGTGCTGGACATCATTCTTGAAGCCAGAAGACCCAGTACAAAGAAATCCTATGCTGATAAGTGGAAAAGGTATTGTTCCTGGATTCAATCTAAAGGAGAGGACACAGCACGGCCCTCCTTACCTCTAATCCTGGATTACCTAGCAGAGCTACTCCACAAAGCGCTATCCTTCTCCTCCATTAAGATCCATGCCTCTGCCATCTTGGCTCATTACAACACTGAGCCACCTCTCTTCTCTGACCCTCTCATCAAACATTTCCTGAGAGGGGGCAAACAACTTAAGGTCACCAAGGAGAGCACCCACCCCTGCTAGGGACCTTAACTTTGTACTGGAAAAACTCATGCCCCCTCCCCCCCTTTGAGCCTGCAGTGTCAGCAGAGTTAAAATTCCTCTCTTGGAAAACAGCCTTGCTTCTGGCCATCATTTCAGCTAAAAGAGTGTTTGAGTTACAAGCACTTATGGCTGCGGAACCATTATTTTTCATGCTGACAGGGTCTCCCTCAGGACTAACCCTTCCTTTATGCCTAGAGTGGTGTCCAATGTGTCTCTCAACCAATCTATCCATTTGCCAACCTTCTTCCCTAATCCTCAGAATAAAGGAGAAAAGATCCTGCACTCCTTGGATATGTACAGACAGCTCAGATTCTACCTTGATAGGACTAAGTCCTTCAGGAAATCTGACCAGTTACTAGTCAGTTTTGCACCTGGGGCAGAGGTAAGGCCATTTCAAAACAAACAATTTCCAAACAGATAGCACACTGTATCCATTTCTGCTACAAACACCATGGGAAACCAACCCCTCAGGGGGTCAGAACACATTCTACTAGGGCAACTTCTACCTCTACAGCATTCCTCAGAGGAGTCCCTACCAGGGACATTCTGGAAGCTACTACCTGGAGTTCTGTACACACCTTCACCAAGCATTACCACCTGCCTATCTTTTCCAAATCCAGGGTGGGTTTTGCAAAAGCAGTTCTGCAGGGCATAGTAGCCAGCCCCATCTCTTCTTGACTGCCTCAACCCTTTATTCAACTTTGGGAATCAACCCAAGTGTGATGACTGTAACAGGAAAACACGAAGAACATAATACAGTTGTGTAAACTTACCATAAACGTAGATGTTCGAATGTCCTGCTTTCCCACCCTCCAGCCCCCTTGTCTCTCTCTTTCTCTCCTCTCTATGTCTATTACTCACCCCTTACAGGGCTATTGGTATTTAATTTTTACTGGTGGTGTTTTTCCCACCATAATTTAGCTCCCTATTTGGGGGCTCCTGACATGTGGGGCAAGAAAAACTGATGTAATGGCGTCGGCTGCCTGTTTTTATACCCCTGACGACCTGACGTCAGTCCTGAAGTGACAGCAGCCAATGCAGAAATACTAAGTCTCTGGTATTCGGGCCGACTGAGGGCTACCTGCAGGCAGATAACCCAAGTGTGATGACAGCAACAGTGAATACACTCAAACATCTACATTTATGGTAAGAGTACACAACTGTACTTTCTTGTGGGATGGGCTTTAAATTGGCCTGATAGGAGTTTCCCATGGAACGGATAACAAAAGGAAATAACCAAGGAAATCCATCTGGAGATGGTTTGTTTCAAGACAAGACAGCCCAACTTCCTATCCTGAAAGGAAACAGTCAATCAGATTTTCTGATAGTTTTAGTCTTGCCAAGATAAAATCTGAGGTGTCAGTGAATTTTTAAATAATGTAAAATTCTTTAACCTCTATTTTGAGGCTAGGGGAAGAAGACATGCAAGTTAATTGACTAGTTAATATCTCTTTAACAACCATAGGCATAAAAGAAGGGTTAGTCCTAAGGGATACCAGATCACTGTGGAAAATAAGAAAAGGTGGAGACACCATAATGGCTTGCAAATCTGAGACTCTAACTGAGGTAAGGGCTACAAGTAAAACTGTCTTGCAAGTACAACATTTTAAAATGGAAAAAGAAGCAGGCTCAGAAGGAGGGAAAGTCAACTTTCCCATTATATAATTAAGGTCACAAGGAGGACATATAGATTTTCTCTGTGGTCTGATATGTAGGATGCCTTTCAAAAACTATTTGACCTCAAAACCTGCAGTAAGAGTTGGATCCATATGTAGTCAGGTGAAGATGGCTGACAAATGTGGTTTAATGGAAGAATATGCTAGTCCTGAATTGAATAGCTCACACAGATATGAAAGAATAGTAAGGATATTCATATGATTTTTTTTGTTTGTTTTGGCATCAAATAGAAAAACTCTTCCATTTGAAAACATAAGTAGGTTTTCTTGCTTCCTGTAAAACCTGTAGCTCATCCTGAAAATAAATGTGCCTAAATGTTATCAGAAGCCTATCAGCCAAATAGTAAGGTTTGTTGTTTGGAAGTATGGGTGAATGACAGGGAGCTTCTGCTGTGTGAGCAAGATCATCCTGTGGGGTAAATTGTGGTGACAGCCCTTGGCAGGTGAAACAGAAGTGAAGATCATGCAGTCTGGGCCAAAAGCAGGTTTGCACCAGCATCTTTGGGACAAATGCATCAATGGAGACAAACACACTGAGGGTGGGAGGGGAGAAGGGACTACCCAGGGCCATATTGGGCTAGTGAAACCAGACAAATAGACATATGCAGTGCACACACACACACACACACACACACACACACACACACACACACACACACACTGTGAAATGCTTATGTCACATATCACAGGATTGTACACTGACACCTATTAGCCTTGAGGGTAAAGTTTGCTGCCCAGTAGTCTGGGATGAAGTCACTGTAACAATACAATTAGTGAACACAATTGGGGCTGTTAAGGGAGCAAATGTGAGGGGGCTCCTAACCCGATCCTGCACTTCTGGCTATTTTGATGTGCAGGTATGCATCCTGGAAGGCAAAAGGGTCCATCCTGTCCCCTTTAAACAGAGCTGTTCTGATCATTTTCAGTGTGTACTGGCTGAGACTGCAGAAGGGCAAACTGGGTCCAAAGTCCTTCACTTTTTTGGAAGTAAAATGACCGTTGAACAGTACGCAGACCTTTTAAGGTTCGCTAGGACATCTTGGACTGCTCTTTGTTTCTAGGCAGCAGATTATCTACTACCTGTTTGCACTCTTCTGAGAGGGTAGAACATCTGGATGGGAACGTTTGAGAATGAGAAAGGGCATGGAGGAACATCTGGATGGGAAAGTTTGAGAATGAGAAAGGGCATGGAGGAACATCTGGATGGGAAAGTTTGAGAATGAGAAAGGGCATGGAGTAGCCTGTGGCTAGAAATTGTCTTATCCACTGGTCATACTTTAGGTCTTGTTGTACAGGAAAATGAAGGGACACATGTCCTCCAACTGCTTCCAGAATGGGAAAGTCAGGTGCCCCCTCAGGCTTTCTGTAGCCTGTTCCTGGAGGGAAGATTGTAAAACCCTAATTCTCCTGATTACCTCTGTTACAAGAGTGACATCCATTCTGAAGGCAACCATGACCTCATTTACTTCTGTTAAAATGCTGTCCAAAGTCATGCGCCTGTCTTTTTCTAAACTATAAGTATGGTAAAATGTCCACTGAGTACTGGAGAACTTGCTCACTGTTCTGCAGCTTAGCTTTCACTTCAACATTGCCTTCATCGGGGCATTAGGGAAAGACATCCTAAAATTTTCAGCAAAGTTGCAATATCTAAGCCAAATGTATGTCAAAAGTGATGTCTGCTCCAGCTACCTAGGCTGCTCCATCTGATGCTTTATGGACTAAAAGCCTGGACAGACTGGAAATCCAAACCACTGAATGACCGGGATTCTACCCTCCAGCTCCTCTAGATATGCATATAGCAACTTTTACAACAGACTCATCATCTTATGTAGCAACACGCATTGAAATCTGATGATGTGCAGCACATAATTAAGTACCTGATAGAAAGGACATTAGACATGTACAGGTTCTTCCCAAAATGAAAAGTCCACTGCTATAGATTCCCTTATCTCACAGATGCACCAATAAGTCTCTGATCTGAGATTTGTCTGTGTTCCATTCACACCACTATGAACTCAGCTAGCAGACTCTTAGCCCAAGATTCCCAATGCCTGTGAGGCCAGAGAATCTTGTCCAGTATTCTTGGTATACATGCTACCCCATCTGGTTCTTGCCATGCCTTGTGCAAGACCACTGCAATCATTTTGTCAGCAGGACAAAACATCCAAAAGGAAGGCATGGCACAGCACAAAGATTTCTGTAGGCTTTCCATGCATCTAGAGACTGGGAGAGGGGGCTAAACCCCTTTCTATTGCATGAGCTCACAATTTTCACTAAATTTAGGATTTTCAGGAAGGGACACTGGGGATTCCTCTCCATTTCCAAGCTTGTTATCTAGGCTATGAAATTCTGTAGGGGAGCCTATGCGCTTCCTCTTGCCATGCTCTTCATAGGCCCAGTCAATGGGGAACTATCCAATGGGGAGGAAAAAGAGACAATATCAGATACCCTATGTTTGCCTCTAAGACAGGTTTCAACTCACTTGCTCAATGGTGAGAAGATGAAAGATCTAAACTCCCAGATCCATTGGTGTTTGGGACCAAGACGTATTCCAACGCAAGTTCCTAGGATCAGTCCAGAAACAGCAAGTAGAGAATGAAAGCCTTTGACATCCTTTGTGGCAATAATGTTTAAAGTGCTGTTGTTGAGTGGAATGTCAATGTCAACATCAGCAAGTTGAAGTTCAACTCTGAGTCTCCCACCGCAGCCCTCTGCACCAAGAATAACATCAACTCAGAGCTAACCAAATTTGGGCCCATTGTATTAATCACTGAAGATACTGTCACTCTAAACCACAATGAAGACATCTGTGTCATGATCAGGGTTGATGGGTTTACATGAAAGACCTCAGCTCTAGAAGCACTAAGCATCAAACAATCAATACCAAGGGTACGGATGCTTATGGAGACATCAGCATTGAAGTAACTGGAGACAGAGATATTAACTATGAAGCCTCCAGTGGTAATACTGGCTTTAATTCTGTCAGTGCTGAACAGAAAACCAGTGAGGTGCTATCCACATGGAAAGAAAAAATCAAATTGGTTCTTGCCAACCTGCCACCAGAGGGAGAAGAGAAGGCACCACTTTACCAAGGCCCATATCATCTTCTCCAGTTCACTGACATAGGAGTGACTGTGGAAAGAGTGAAAGGACCAGACTGACATGCTGGAAGAAAGCCCAGTGGCAGAAAGACATTTAGATGTCTCATGTAGAACATACACTACTCAAACATTTCTGGGATGGATATCTAAAACAACCGAAACTTCAGTCTGAGACAAGCTTTTACAACGAGGCTTCTCTGACAGAGTCTCTAGTATGGCCGTGACACTTACTGTAGAGAATGACTCAACACTGTTCATGTTTCGAGGAATCAGGGAAGCCCTAGATGATGACCTGGATGACCATCTCCCCGCATCATATATTTCCTCTCTCATTTATAACTTAAGTTCCTCATAATAGTATTCTCTAGTTAGTAAACCCTTCAAATTAATTAATTTATTTTTGTGTTCATTTAATGTTCTGAATTTCATTCTCATTCATGCATAAATTCCTTTTATCATAGGGTTGGTAAATTATGGAATCAACAGATGTTCAGACTTTTGTTAATTTAGACATCATAAATTATGTGTTACTGTGTTATAGCACAAAAAAAGAAAAAAAGAAAATTAGTGTGGTAGACACATGGATGACTCTGATCTCATTTGATACATGTACGCACACACACACACACACACACACACACACACACACACACACACACACACACACACACACACACACACACACACACACACACACACACACAGACACACACACACACACACACACACACACATAAAAATATATATATATATATATATATATATAAATATATATATATATATATATATTATATTATATGTTGTGCCTTTGTTGTGTCTTTCAGTTTTTCCCGGTTAGGGGTCGCCACAGCAGAACTCCGGTCCGCTAATGATTGGTAGTAGATTTTTATGTGCTGGCTTGCCGGGCCTAATGCACAACCTTTAACGAAGGAACGCCCATTCACGCATGTCACCACACAGAAGACGATCTAACAGAGAATCGAACGGGCAACGTCTAACTGTGAGGCGACAACGCTACTGCAGCGCCAAATATATATATATATATATATATATATATATATATATATATATTTATCATATATGGTTAGGGTTCATTTGATCTAAAACTCATTTGATCTAAGCCACAAATGACTAAATTACATTTGATTGAAAACTATGTTAGCCTGTAGAAAATAGCTGTTGGTTTGGTTTGGGAGTATAGCAATTATAATGCAAATTAGTGTTAATCATTTTGGTTGCTTTCTAAAGTTCATTGTTAGGGCTTACCTCCATGTCTAAAAGTTTCTGTATGCATGCCAGACGTGATTCATTGTATCAGGACTATTATCTTTTCTCAGTAATTGTACAACTATGGAGACAGTATATTTAAGTTAGGGGAAGGGGGCTGCAAAAAAGCTTTTGCAAATATATTAAGTGTATGTGACATTTTCAGCCAAATTATTTTTAATGTTTTATGGTTGAGATCAAATGAGTTTTCCAGGAAATGAAGCAGTGTTTTTATAAGTACTCTGGAATGAGAAAGGCCTGGCTATTCCTCTGATATGATAATTCCTGCAATAGTTTACCATGTTACATCTCACTAAACACTAGTCACATCCAACACATTGCAAATGCTGAACACCTCTGCATCCAGGAGTAAACATTTGTAATTTATCTTCTCATATGTTGTATAACTATATGTATTAGATGGCTCAGACTTGTTGAATCAACATTATATGTGTCGTTGCTTTGCATGACAAACTATTTATGAAATATGTTATCTCTTACTGCATCAGTAGTTCATTTCTGTAAGACAGGAAGACAGTTCTATGATTTAGTCTGGGTCAGGTGACAGCAGTCATCCATGGTAGTCTGTGTGTAAAAATTTTAAATTTTGTGTCCCATTACAGAGTCCCAAAATATGGAGCGATGCCAATTCTTGGAATATTCCCTTTTCTCTGAGGTATGCCAATCTCAGTTGTGGGGGGCTTGCCCGCCCCCCCCCCCCGCAAAAAGATGCTTAAAGGAGAAGAGCGATTTTTGAGATTTGCTCTTCTCCTGTGCTTTCAGTCTTTTTTTTTTTTTTCACTTTTTAGCATTTCAAGTGCCGATATTTCATTAGAAAGCCAGTCTACGAGCTTGTGATTGGTACTTTTTTCCCTCGTACTGTCACATACACCTGATAACAGAAGAAAAATAAATACAGATATGTCCAGTCCAGTATTGATAGTTACTCATTGTTTGCTGTCAGCAGACAGCTGACAATGTTAGTGGGATGGGCAGCCTGGGAATTCACTGGCTCATATATCGTGAACACTGTCTGTGGGGTGAGTAAAAACATGGGGGATACTGTGTGCCCACTACTGAGGTATACTATATATTTGGAAGGGAAATAAATCTCTACATAGACTGCACAGCACAAAGATTCTTTTAGTAGCATGTAGCAATATCAAGATTATACTGGTCAAGCTTGGCTGTATGGTGTGGAAGGATAATGCCGTTATGGTCAGCCAGGCAACAGAGGATCAAATAATGGTGCCTGCACTGGAGGAGCCAGACAGAGAGGGAAAAGAGTGAAGGAGTGTGGCCTTTTCACCCCCCCCCCCCCCCCAGAGAGATGGCCTACTCACCTGTTCTGGAGGGGAAGGCTGCAGGAGCATTAAAACCATATAAGGGAGTATGATTTCTCTGGTGGATACTGGACAACCACCTCATGTCCCTGAGGCAAGAAGATAGTGCTGCTTGCTAACCATGTCCTTTAAAGAAGTGATGGAAAATCATTGCAATACGTCCATTGCATGTCTCTTGTCCTCTCTGCTAGCTGAGCATCTGTGTAGAAAGTGCTGGGGCACAAAGAAAAATCCTTGCATGATCCCCGATGGCTGTCTGTATGATGGACTTACCTCAATGATGGGGAGCAAACAAGCTGATTAACCAAGAGGGGGATGATGATCAACAGACAGCAGAGCTGCTGCTGCTACTGCAGCAGCAAAAGTGCAAAGAAGAATTAAAAGTGGTAAAGGTGGTATCAGACAGTGACATATCCACGTACTGTGTTTAACTCTATGTAAAGTTAAGGCTGCAGGATCAGTAAAGTGCCTTAAGGCTGTCTATGAATTTTACTTGCATAATATTTGATATGACTGAAACAGCTTCCACTATTCATATTAACACTGCAGCAATGAGAGAACAAGCACACACATTGTAAACATTTCATTCTACATAGTGGCCATACGTCAATCTGTTAGGCCTGATCCTCTCTCCTTCCCTTTAACTCCTCATAACTGATTACTTTTTTGTCAATAGAAAATTTTGCTTAGTTAAGGGATGACTTTCAAATTTAGAGAGATGCTACAGGGTAGAGAATGAAGGAAAATGTACAAAGAAATTATTTTCTGGAAGAGTTTTTAGGTTCAGTTGCAAGTTTTATAACTGTAAATTATACCTGGTTTTCAGAAAATTTAGAGGAAAAAAGTTCCTGACTGCATCTGTCGATTTTTTTTTTTTATTTGCAACTCTCATGCCTCCAAAATAAGAGTCATTTAGTACCTGAATTGTTGAGGGCACTGTAACAGATTCTCTATGCCATTAGCTTCCAGGGAAAACTGAGAACATAAGCAGCTGTAACTCTAGTATGAACCATACAAGTTATACTACAGACACGCTATTTTCCATCTCTTAAAGATTTCCTGTGTTGAACAAGACGCAAATAAATACATATCTGCATATTATTCCACATCTGGGTTGTCACAGATTTGACCCCAGAGGCTCACTTTGGCATTCTCCAAATGGATTAATGCAATGCAAATTCAGCTTCAGGTATCTAGCAGCAAAAGGAAATGGTATGCTAATACTGAAAGGGAACACGGGTGCCCATACGCGGTAGCAGCTGTGCCAAACAATTAGGCCATGATTGCACTCAGTAATAATTGCTGCACAAACAGAAGTTCCTGCAGCTATGTAAATAATTAGGTTTAGCACTGGGCAATGGGATGCCAGGTCTTCCAAGCCTCGCCACTAGTTTAAACAGTGTGGGGTCGCTAGAGTTCCAGTACAAGGAATGCAGGCTCTCAGCAGAATTTGTTCTCCTTGTGACAAATGCCTCCAGAAATGCTAGCTGTGTATATAAAATATGCTAACTGGCCCTCATCTTCCCTCCCACTCTTCTCCAACTAGTCAATTATGTGCAATCACGCAGTTCCATACAGTGCATAACATGCATTAAAGATGAGCTATTACATTTTTTTTTATTAAATAATATTGATCATTTTCACTGAACTGAAATGATTTACAAATCAAAGGCCTTAGTTGGAGTAGTCAGTATCTAAAGTTGGGAGAACTATGCATTTTTACCCTTCAAGATCTCCAGGGCCCAGAGCATCCCTCAAGAACACCCCCAAACAAGGATTTTTTGGTGATTATTTCTTTAGACTATTTAAATATTTTGCAGGCTGCAACATCTATGGTCCACTCACATATGAAATATGTAACTAATAGGAATTTACTAATGTGATGATACTACATGGCATTAACAGAATACAATCAATATTTGAAATAAACTGCAGACACATTTCCTTCAGGAACCAGGTAAAAGATTTAATTGCTACAAACCTCTCTCAGCAGCTACTCTGAAATACAGCAGCAGTGCATTTATCTTTATTAGCACTTGCACAGAGTATACACATGTAAAAATTTAGTGCTGAGAAATTAAAGCTTACTTTGTCCCTTCCATAATCTCAGCCAAAAAAATATGCACTCCTATAAGCACAGCATATTTAATAACCATCAACAATTGTGCACAGTATGTCAAAAGTAAAAGCAGTACTCCCTAGAAAGTGGTACAAAGCCACAGTTTACCAAATTGACTGTAAACCTGAAGAAATAGGTTTATGTTTTGTAGGCTCGTGCTGTATACAGTGGGATCTCTGATTGAGTTACTTTGCTTTTCTCTACTTCATACTAGTACACTGGTTCATGTTTAATATGTAATGTGTTTTTTCCTCATTAAACCATCATAACCTTCACACTGACGCAGAGACTGATCATTCAGCTTGTTTTATCCATGTTGTTTAGATATTTAAAACTGCACTGTAAACTACTTAAAAGGTCGCTATTAATAATTGTCCTAAGTCACTTTATTAGGGTTTGTTTTCTTACAATTTAATTAGGTTTTTAGAGTGTTACTGTAGTGAAAATTTTATATTTTGTACAAAAGCCTCTTAAAGTTGCCTGCCTACCAACCATTTAGAAAATTAACAAATCTTTCCAAATGTTGTACCCCCACATAAATAAAAAATATGTTCATAATTTACTACTGCTGCCTCATGATTTTAGAGAATTCTTCTCATCCATGTGCATGTTATGTGCACATTTTTGTTGCAGACATTTGTTTCAATGGTTCTAGACACGGACTCTATGAACCAGAATATTTATAAGCGATGGTTAAAAGAATTCAGTAAAGTGCATTAAGTACGCCTGGTTACAGTGTTGCATTTATGTTTACATTTGTATCCAATTCCCTGCTAAAAAAGACACTCCCCTTTCCTCCTAATTGTTTTATACTGAACACCATGTAGACAGTGGTGCTTATCATTAGAATGTAATTTGAAATATGTATTTATTTTTGGAGCACAGAACTGTTTATTTTCCTTTTGCTAAAATGCACATTACTGTGGCCAGCATAAAGGTTATGATTTGGATTCCAGTCATAACCAAGTTGTTATGTCTTTAAACTCACCTTGAGAGCGGTGCAGAGTGAAGTTAGAGAGGTAAATCTTGACATCCATGTAGAGAACGCATTAGACATACTCACAAAGACCAAATGCTTTGTAGTGCATGGGGTTTAGCTGCACTGAGGTATTATTGCTTACAGGAAAAAGAAGTGTAAGAGTATGAAGTGTTTGAAGAAATGGGTTTAAAAGTTGTTAAACATTTCCTTTTACATTTCTTGTGTAACAAATAGAAGTGTTTTACAGCTTTCAAATGGATTTACACTTCTAGTCTCTGTTCTTTGCCTGCAACTATATTTATCCTAGCTCAGTTCTACAGAATATCAGCTTTAAATGTTGTTTTCTTCTCCTTGCCATCTCTTTCATGATATTACAGCATAGCCAACACACTCCATGTATTACTAGTGAGTTATCGTCAGGAAAAAACAAACATAATATTTTGTAGTGCATGGGAATTCAGCTGCTCCCCGTAGTAGAAGTTAAACAGATTACAGCTTTGACAGCCATAAAACACTTAATGTGCTTTACAGCCTGGAAACCAGTGGAACAATAACCACTGTCCCACAACATGTGTCTGTCTGTCTATTTGTCTCTGTGTCTGTGTGGACATGTAAATATGTGCATGTTGAGGGGACATCTGAGAGGAATGTATAACACATCTGAGTATCTGGGGGGTTCTGATGCGAACTGCAGAAAACTTTTATTGCCCACCTCTGAACTGCTTCCCTCCTCTCTTCTTCCTTACATAGATGAGCTCCCAAAAGTACACTCAGCACTCTAGGTGGAATCTTAGCAGTTGCTTAAAAAGAGAAATAATACCTTATTATTTGATACTGGTGAGTACATGCTGAAATCACAGTCTTGAAAATAAATGTATCAGAGGCACACAACTGGCATTTTTTAAAAGTTGTATTTGTAAAGGGCTCTGTCCCACTCTCTCTTCCCCATACTTCCTGGTTCAAAGAAACTAACTCTGGGATCACTGCAAAGAAACATTGACTTTTAAAGCCATGTTAGTTTTGTAATTTTGACATATCAGCCTTCTATGTTTATAATTCAAAAGAGCTTCACTTTCTTTCTTTCTAGCCATGAAAGTACACCATAGATCTACAGGTTCATAGGTAGGTAGGTAGTACTTAAGCAGTCTATTACAAGTCTAGCCAATAAACCACATTCATTAGTTCCCTCCAGCCTTGAGGAGGGCTACACAAGACGGACTGTGGGAGAATTTCAGCCCCTCTATCCAATTATTTAAATTTACCTTCAAAGCAGCAAGAGTGCTATACTGCTTGACGTGTACTAGAAGTTTCTTCCAGTGGTGGGGAAAATGCTGGGATATAACTTTGCAATGACAACATGTCTTAATTATCTACTGATGAAGGCTTATGTCCTTTAACCAAGTACTTGAGGAAACATTTTTCTGCAAAGGAACAGGAGGTCAATGAGGGTTGGGTTTTTGTTGCTCAAAAAGCAAGATATGCATCACCATGGAGGAGTCTACAAAAGACCAAGTTCAGGGACAGGGTTGCCAGCCTGTTTTGGGGGCCACTGGCCTTTTAAGTTAGGAATCTCTGAGGTTTCACAAGGTAAGTGATGTATTTTGACAAATGCATATCAAAGGAGACACTATATTAAACAACAGGTATGATAATAGATGAATAAATAATCGTGGTAGGGCTAGTGACTCAGTGGTGTGAAAACTAGCTCTAGATGATGGTCACTCTTGATATGACCCCCAAACCCATGTGTAAAAATGGGAAAAGGGGGTTATGGATGGATGAATGGATAATAGATGAATAAAGGGAATTAAGACTTCTTTGGGTCTACATGAGATGTCTTCTGAAATTAGCTGATCGAAATAGAAGGATTTCTGAGCTATTACAGGGACATGATGGTCAAAAGATTTTGTCACCATTAGCCTTCCTGTTCTCTCACCCAGTATTTTGCTTCATTTTATCCTTCTACCTGAGCTAACCCACCTATTGGCCAAAAAAGCTTCAGTTACACCAGCTACTCTAGCCTTCTCAGATGTGGCCCACATTGTTGTTATTTTAAGGGTTCACCAGTTAGGGTTAAAGCATGTGGATGTTCACTATCATTCTACCCATTTGGGTGTTTTAAGTGTTTATTCTTTGTCATGGTAGTGCTGCCTCATATTAACAATGTATATTAGTGACAGTAAATGACAGTGCATTATATGTGGCAGCTTATATGACTGCATAATGTGTGATTGCCCCTTCCCCTAAGAAATAAACTACAATCATCTCTGGGATGTACACAAATATTCTGGGCACTTATCTAGCTTCTTGTACTCTGCAAAGTACAGCTGCTGCTAAACTCTTGATCTTTCTTCACTTTTCATCCAACACTTTGGTGATCTGGGGAAATTCTTACATTGTTTTTGTCTTTGTATCTCAGGCTCACAGCATTAACACCTGTAGCTGCTGATACTTCTTAATCAAATATTGCCCCTTTGAATGGGGTCCCTTGTGGTGTAGTGGTTAAGATTTAGCACTTTCAATACCACAGCCCATGTTCGAGTCCCAGTCAGGGAATTTCAATCAAATTTTGTTGTGCTGGGGGTCAGCATAATGGTTGAAGTGTTTATCACAAAAAACACAAGGTGCAAGGTTTGATTTTGAGAAAGCATGGCTAGGCTAAAAGGGCCATCTGCAGTAACCACCTATAATCTATGAATCATCAAATTCCTCTATTCCCTGCCTTATTTTTTTAATTTTCTGAGTTTATATACTTGCCTACTGCTATTTTCCTCATTCATTTTCAGATTATATCTTCATGTTTTGTTCTTCATGCTGATTTGGCTGTCTTATCTGGTGTAGGTCCTCAGTGGTACATTAACTTTGCAGCCGCTCACTGTTTGCCTTAGATCTTGATTACGGGTTCGCTTAGTTTGCAGTCCTTAGTCTCTTCTTTTTTTTTCAAATGCCCCTGAACAATCCCCTGCATTTCAACTGCCATGTTGTTACTCAGTTTTGCTTTCTTTATTCGTTAGTTGACCAAGAGATTAGAATGCTCATTTTTCAGTTGTGAATGCCTAGTTTATCCTCTTTAACTCCATACTTCCTTTTCCAGGTGTTCCTCAGACTGTCATTCTAGCTCATTATGTCTACTGTACAATACCTCTACCAAGAGATCCTTTTTGAAGTCTTCTATTTGATTTGTAGTTTCAAACTGCAGGGTGCATTCTTCCTTATAGTGGTTGCACTAACTTGAAGCCTCTGCATTAATAGTTTACAGCTGTTCTTCTATGCTAATATTAGACCAAATTTTCCAGTCTGTAAAATTACTGTTCTATATTTTTGCCTTTAAGGTATTCAGGTTTCAATTTACGTATCTTATCAGTAACTAAAACAGTGTAATAATTTTTACTTATAGCAGGCTCTGCAGTCCATATGGTTCTCTAAGATTTCTTCCCATGTTAGTTTACAAGAGTCCACCCCCCCAAGTTTCGTTTGTGTACTGAGTAGTGAGTGTGTAACCGTGCAACCCAAAATTAAATCAATAAACAGAAAATTTCCTGGGTTCATGTAGTCCTTGTCAAACAGTCTTAGTCCAAAGGAGATGTAAAACAACATGGTGGCAAAAAACTTGTCTAAAACCAACAAATATTTATTCAATAATGTTAAGCACTTCCATCCCTTCAACTCAGGACTTCATCAGAACATAAAGTTAAAAACCAAGTCACAAGGATTTAAATCATTATAGTTCCAACTAAATTCACAATCCTATTGGTCAGATAATTAAAATCAATCTAGGAGTCTCAGCTGATTCTAAAAGTGAACACATTATAACATTTTTAAAAAAAATCAGATAGTTTAATGCTTTTAAAATAATAGCAAAATATCACATTTACTATAAAAAATATAAAAGATATGTGTGTATAACAAATCGTTTTCCAAACTAAAAAACTATAGCTTAGCTGCTCTCATTCTCAACAAAGGGAGAACGGAAATGGTTTCATTTAATCTAGGAAAAGTGGTAGCTTCTAGATGAATCTGCCACAGAAGTTCCTTGTACTCAATAAGATTCGCCCACTTATCTTCTCTGATGTTGAGTTGTACCATGTCTAAAATACCAAATTCAAAACCGGGGAGAATCTCTCACACAGTAATAGCTTACTAAGTTTAATGCTGTTGGCTGCCAAAAATGCAATTACTAGTAAAAGAGACCTCAAAATCTAAAACAACTGTCACTGACGTACTGAATATAGTAAAGGAGATAACGGAACCGGAAGTGAGATCGTTAGAAAAAGGAGGGAGCAAATTATATGGCAGTAAACGGAATCTGAAGGAACAATGCATGCAAAATCATTTTCAGGAGGAGAAGGAGTGAGGTTTAAAGGATGGCATGGGTTGGGCAACTTATGAAACATTAAACTGCATGATGACTATTACAAATGTGTACTGCATGAAAACATTGATAAATATCACTGTGGTTTCTTTTCTTTTCAATTAATGTATGTGTGCCTATGTCACTTTTACAAATGTGGATTAATAAAAAATGTTATAAAAAGGAAAACTAACCAAGTGGTACAAAGTAAGACCGGTTACATGGTATGAGTATTAGATCTTGAACTGGAGACCATAATTAATATAAAACATAAATTAACGGGCTCCACAATTCTGCAGTTTATATCAGCATATGTTAAAGCTTCCTTATAAGACATACTATAGATTTCAAAAGACTACCTTTTGCAGTGGAGTAGACCAGTACAAGACTGCATTTTGATAGCATGAGACGTGTAAAGTCAATATAAGCAGTTCTTATTCATTTACAGCACAAATGATAAAACTCTTAAAAGAACCTGTCACCAACAGAAGCAATTAGTACTCAGTTGCTCATTACTTGCAAACTTTCCATATAAATCAAAATTAAAAATAAATGTTTCTCATAGTTATAGCCATAAAGCATTCTGAGTAGCTTAAATATTCCAGTTTATTCGAAAGTACTGATGAGGACTTGAATACTGACCATCTTTTTTCTTCTTGGTACTCAACCTGCCACTGCAGCCAAGGGTTTGTGCTCATTCTGTGAGCATTAGTAGCTTTTGCAAAGAGCGTTACACTTCAGACTAATACTAGGATGCAGTGGAGAGAAGTGGTAGCATATCTGGCTGCTTTGTCAATACATTATAATGTGTTGCATTATAAATGCATTGCAATGACTCCCCACAATGCTGTTTCATGAATGCAGATGCATCACTTTAAATAAAAGATAGTGTACATCTCCCACTAAGTATAAAACCAGGGCTCTGTTTTGTTAAAAAAAAAGCAATTTGGATTAAGAACTGTAGTCAGATTGATGAGTTCCTATGTTCATAAACTTTTAAACACATATTTCACTTTCAAGTCGTTGAGAAAAGGGCTATAAATCAAAACCTGCTAAATTTAGAAGCTACAACAGTGGTGGGCTTAAATGTGCTGTTGAAATTAGGAATGGGAAGGCTGACTATGGCAGGATGCCAGTTCTGCTCTTCGTATTTAACGAGTCAGATTTACTCAGGTGTTTCAAAAGCATATTATTTTCTGCAAGTAGCCCAGAGTAGAGGCTGAGAAACTAAATGTAATTCATGCTTCTTATTTATAATTTTTGACCTTATGACTTGATTATGCAGAATATATTTATTTGTTCATTTACGATATAAAATGTAATTCTTGTTTGAAATAAAGGATTATAATATTAGTAGCATATCTAGATACTATAGATAGTAGAACTATATTACTTCAGTTTCAATCTTTTTTCATAAACTTGAATGTATATATTTGTAAACTGTACTACAGTAGTGCCAACTCAGCAGCACAGCGGATTAAAGCTCTGAATACAGCCTAGACAACTTATGACTGAATACTGGTCTGGGTTTCCTAGCAGCCAATGAGATGGGATGGGAGATACTGGCTGATGCTAGCTTACCAATCCTGAGGAAGGGTTGTTGTCCCATCTGCTGCCCTAACAGCACCTGTTGGATAAGATGCACAGGTTTATAGGTCCATAGGTTCATAGTCAGTTATATTATATAGGGGAAACTAAGCGTGAATTTCGTATCAGATTCATGGAGCATTTAAGGGATATTAAGAATATAAGGGAAGACAAAATGATTGCTTTACATTTTAAAATGTTACATAATAGTGATGTCACTTTATTACAGGGTACAATTTTAGAAAGAGTGGAATGTTTACACAATGATGAAGATGTATTGAAACATAAGTTATTGTATAAGGAAAGTATTTATATTTTAAAATACAAAACATTGGTGCCAAAGGGCATAAATTATGAGTTGAATTGGAAGTGTTTACTTTAAGGGGGTAATTTATTGTTTCATCATTAATTGAATGTAATTA
Source organism: Protopterus annectens (assembly GCF_019279795.1). Classification (NCBI taxonomy): domain Eukaryota; kingdom Metazoa; phylum Chordata; order Ceratodontiformes; family Protopteridae; genus Protopterus; species Protopterus annectens. The sequence continues at coordinate 1,512,805,086 of NC_056729.1, read as the reverse complement.
ATTATGTGGGATATAAAAATGTGAGTATTTTTTTGAGTGTCTGTTATTCCTTGAAGGTGGAGACACCGAAGCGCTAGAATAAAAAATAGAGAATCTTGCATAGCTGTTTGACTTTTTTGTTTACCACAGTCGGTGGTTTCGTTTGGGTCAGAGTTGTTTGTGATGTATTGGAAGGAGAAAGGAGAGTGTTTTTGTATTTCCATTTTGAGGTATGGCTTCTGACCCGAATGTGGATGTCCCTCATGTATTTTGAGAAGAATCTGTGTCTTTGTTGGGAGCGGCTGAAGGTTTGGGATCCCAGGTGGGCTCCCAGAGAACTATGGAACATTTCCTAAATGGTTCGGTACAAGTATTGGGACCGGCTATGGAGAACCGGCAAGTCAGCACAGGTACTGGTCCCTTGTTCGAGACATTTATTAAGGAAAGAGCAAAAAGAGTATCTGCCCCTTTTAATTCAGTGGGGCAGATGCTGAATGTAATACCCTCTGATAAGAGGGAAATGTGTGACAAAAATGAGAAGCTTTTTGAAAAGGAAACAAGAACTTATTTTAATATTCTGGGATTGCAACGTTATATTGACCTTGATATCACACCTAAAGGTCTCCGGTTTGTCAAAAGCCCTAGTACCCCTTTTGACTTGAACTGCCCTGTAGATAAACAGTTTAAAGAGCGCTGGTTGAAGGCTTCCCATAAATGTGTAACTGAATGGGTGCATATTTTGTTGGAGAGAGATCAAGTAAAACACAAAAAATTGAGGCAGGAACTGGCGGTTCTCTCACAAACTATTAGCAGCTCTATGAAAATGCAGAACATTAATGGTTTTCTGGAGACAACTAATAAAAAGTTGCTCTCTTTAGAAGCTGAGCTTGTTGAACAGAAGAAATCTAAATTAACAAAAGACATTAATGAATATGAAGCAGGGCATGCTTTTTTGTTTTCTTCCAATCGGAAAGCAAGAAATCGGCGACATCAGTACTTTAGGTTCAAAAATGCTGCCTCAACTTCATTTGCTTCTTCAGAAGGGGAGAGCCGTTATGAGACGGATGCAAGTGAAGAATTTCCTAAGTTACTCCAGCCGCAACGACCAGAAAAACATCGGCATACATTTCGAAACCAGGGAGACTAGCAACAGTACCAGCAGCAGTATCGAGAGGGGCAGAAACAGAATAGAAATTATGGGGTTAATAGCGGTAACCCAGAAGGAAGTTATAAAACAGACTTTAAGCAGGTAATGGAGGATGCTGCTATGCTGGTAAATGCTCGTGCAAGCAGTATAAATCAAAGTTATAGTAAATCAAAATAGCAGGACTGAGCGAAAACAAGTGTAACACTTAAAGTTCAAAGTACTTTATTATCAATAATTAATAAGATAAGCGCTTTCGCTGTGTAGCTTCATCAGATCTTACATTCATTCTAAGATTCCACATCTTATATATACACAGGTTTTAAACAATTAATCAATCAAGTAAGTTAATTGGTATGATTATTTAAATAAGCAGGCAGACATCAAAGACCCAGCTTAATATACAAATCTGATAAAGATAAAACCATTTAAAAACAATCTCATATATAAAGTATACATGGGAAACACATATATAAAAAGTTATATATAAAAAATATATATAAAAACATATCAGTTAGTACATATATATTTGTAATTAAAATAGATATTAGTGTGAGAAAGATTCTATAGACAAGTATGCTTAATGTCTAACATATAAAATTTCATATATATGTATGTATAAATTAATGTAATGTCTTATAAAATAAAGTAACCACACTACATGTGGAAACTAAATCTATGACGTAATGACATGGTAGTGATATAAAAGACAATTCGTTTACAGAGAGATAGAATACCTATTTCTAGGGGTTTATCTAATGTTTCTACGCTGTCTTAATTTTGGCTTGATAGAGGCCCTATCAATGAGGCCTAATCCTTTATCTGCTCTTAGTAGAATTATCCATTCAGTTTCCTTACTCTCTGTATATATCTTAATGTCATCCCCTCTAGAGTTGGGAGTAATTACTTCAAGTACCTTGAACAAAAATCTATGTGTGTCGTCATTTAGTGCTACATGCTTGGCAAGGGCATTATGTAATGTACCTTTCCTTATGTGATATACATGTTCCCTTATCCTATCCCTCAGTGGTCGATTTGTTTTACCAACATAGAAGGATGAACATAATTGACAAACAGCTAGGTATATCACATGAGAAGTCATGCAGTTGGCTTCAGCTCTTATATTAAAAACTTTCTGTTGATCAGGATGAAAGAATTCTGTCTTACTGTCTATGTAACAACAGAAATTACAGCGACCACAGCGTCTTGTGCATCCATTCTGTATAGATTTCCTATCAAATTTAGGATGGCATAACATTCTTTTTAAGTTGTGTTTATTCTTAAAGATAAACCTCGGTGTTTCTCCTACTATCTGTTTAATTTCTTCATCTATCTGTAATATACCCCAGTGTTTGTCTATAATCTGCTTAATCTCTATATGATCAGATGAAAAGAAGGTGGAGAATTTAGTGAAAGATTCACTCATATTTTGTTATTTAAAAGGAGAGATAATTTAACTTATAAAGAAAGAGTAAGTCTAAAACAATTACAGGAAGACCCTACTATATTTATTAGACCAGCTGACAAAGGAGGCAGCATTGTTGTTATGGATATGCAAAATTATATCGGAGCAATGACAGAATTGATGCAGGACAAATTCTATGATTTAATAACAAAAGATGATGTTATAGAAACTATAAGATATGTGAAGAATACGCTAGAGGATATTTTCAAAAGTAAACTGATTGACAAGGAATTATTTGACTATCTTAATATTCTAACACCTACTATACCAGTTATTCAAGGACAGCCGAAAATACACAAGGATAATAAGAACCCACCCATGAGACCAATAGTTTCTGGACGAGGTTGGGTCACAGAACATCTATCAGTTTTTGTAGAAAAACATCTGAGGGCTGTACTAAATAAAAATAAAATAGTACTAAAAGACACTAAACAATTCCTTACAGAATTTTATGATTGTATTCAAGACAAAACAATCACTAAAGACTATTTATTTGTCACATTTGACATACAGTCACTGTTCACAGTGATTCCCAATGAACTGGGCTTGAATTATACATTACAGTACCTGAAAAATCACAGTGACTATACTAATGTACTTATTGACTTAATAGTTCACTTTTGGAATTAGTCTTAGAAAATAATGTCTTTATGTTCAAGGATAACATCTATAGACAGAAAGATGGCGTAGCCATGGGTGCATCTTGTGCCAACAGCTACGTAATATGTTTCTTGCACATTGGGAAGAACATACATTATTTCTACAAAATTTCTTTGAGAAACATGTGATATTTTACAGACGTTTTGTGGATGATGTCTTTATTCTTTGGAAAGGACACCCCAACAACTTGAATCCACATACCTAATCATGAACAATTTAATACCATGTCTTAAGTTTACCATGAAGTTTTCAGAGGATAGAATTGAGTTTCTAGACTTATATATAGAGAGGCTACATAATAATTTAATTAACACTGGAGTTCATCGTAAAACATGTTATGTTAACTCATTGCTTCTAAGATCCAATATGCACCCTCCTTTTGTCTTTAGAAATATTGTGAAAGGACAAGCTATTAGAGCTTCCAGACTGAATCCAATGGAAGAGGGATTTCACACTGAGATAAATGATTTGAAATATAGACTATTAAACAGAGGATATAAAGTCAAGGAAATACATTCTAAGATAGACGAAGTGTACAATTTACGCTCCACTTCAGCTATGCCATACTTTGGATCCAACAGTGCTAGCTATAATGAAAAACAAAATATGAGTGAATCTTTCACTAAATTCTCCACCTTCTTTTCATCTGATCATATAGAGATTAAGCAGATTATAGACAAACACTGGGGTATATTACAGATAGATGAAGAAATTAAACAGATAGTAGGAGAAACACCGAGGTTTATCTTTAAGAATAAACACAACTTAAAAAGAATGTTATGCCATCCTAAATTTGATAGGAAATCTATACAGAATGGATGCACAAGACACTGTGGTCGCTGTAATTTCTGTTGTTACATAGACAGTAAGACAGAATTCTTTCATCCTGATCAACAGAAAGTTTTTAATATAAGAGCTGAAGCCAACTGCATGACTTCTCATGTGATATACCTAGCTGTTTGTCAATTATGTTCATCCTTCTATGTTGGTAAAACAAATCGACCACTGAGGGATAGGATAAGGGAACATGTATATCACATAAGGAAAGGTACATTACATAATGCCCTTGCCAAGCATGTAGCACTAAATGACGACACACATAGATTTTTGTTCAAGGTACTTGAAGTAATTACTCCCAACTCTAGAGGGGGTGACATTAAGATATATACAGAGAGTAAGGAAACTGAATGGATAATTCTACTAAGATCAGATAAAGGATTAGGCCTCAATGATAGGGCCTCTATCAAGCCAAAATCAAGACAGCGTAGAAACATTAGATAAACCCCCTAGAAATAGGTATTCTATCTCTCTGTAAACGAATTGTCTTTTATATCACTACCATGTCATTACGTCATAGATTTAGTTACCACATGTAGTGTGGTTACTTTATTTTATAAGACATTATATTAATTTATACATACATATATATGAAATTTTATATGTTAGACATTAAGCATACTTGTCTATAGAATCTTTCTCACACTAATATCTATTTTAATTACAAATATATATGTACTAACTGATATGTTTTATATATATTTTTTTTATATATAACTTTTTATATATGTGTTTCCTATGTATACTTTATATATGAGATTGTTTTTAAATGGTTTTATCTTTATCAGATTTGTATATTAAGCTAGGTCTTTGATGTCTGCCTGCTTCTTTAAATAATCATACCAATTAACTTACTTGATTGATTAATTGTTTAAAACCTGTGTATATATAAGATGTGGAATCTTAGAATGAATGTAAGATCTGATGAAGCTACACAGCGCTTATCTTATTAATTATTGATAATAAAGTACTTTGAACTTTAAGTGTTACACTTGTTTTCGCTCAGTCCTGCTATTTTGATTTACTAAGACTTTAAGCAGGGACATAGGACATTACTACAACAAAAGATTCAGACGTTGAGGTATGTACTGAATCAAGTTTGTTGTTGAATTTATCAGGAAGTAATTTGACACAGAAGCAAGTGTCAATATTAAATTTGGGGCTCAAGTTTGTGCCTACTGTGCTACCTAGAGGTCATATAGTTAAGCAAGAGATGTTTAGGTTTATACGGAAAGTGTATTTGAAGTTTCATTTTGCCGCGCATTTAAAACATAATAAAGCAAGTAATAATTCTTTGCTTTGTGAATCTGATGATAGTTTTTTTTCCTGTTATGAAGAAGCTGGGGAGATGTCTGATGGTAGCAATGATTAAAGTATGTTTCCTAATGCATATTGTAAAATTGATATATCAACTATACCAGTGTTTAACAAATTTATGCCACCCTTTTGAAAATTCACGTATTTCACAGTTTGGCTCCATGATAGGTTTTGGAGGTGAAAATATCTGTGATAGTGTTTTGTTAAATAAACATGAGATATCTTACAATTTAAATTTAAAAGAGTGGCAAGCTTTGAAAGTGCTGAGAAGTAGGAAGGATATAATAATAAAACCTTCGGATAAAGGGAATAAAATAGTGATTATGAACACGTTACAATATTATAGAATGTGTATGGAGCACATGAAGAATGTTGATGTGTATGAAAAATGTGATAGGAATAAATATGAGCAAGCAGTAATTGAATATGAGAAAATGTTAGATAAAAGTGTTAGGTTAGGCTACTTCACTGAGAAGGATGTCAGGGACAGGTTGTTTAACCGAAACAGTGAGATAGCTGTTTTCTTTTGTTTACCTAAGGTACATAAAAGTATGGAAAATCTACCTGGTAGACCTATTATTTCAGCTTGCAAATATTTTCTACATAATATTGGTTTGGTATTACATAAAATATTGCTGCCATATGTCCAGAAATCACCAGCATATATACAAGACAGTTTTGATTTTTTAAGGAAAGTTTCCCCTTTAACTTGGAACAAGAATAAATATTGGCTGGTGGTTGATGTTAAAAGTTTGTATACCACTATTAAGCATAGAGATGGTCTGGAGGCTATTGCATATTTTTTGGGTGATAGCCCCGTCTCTAACTTTGTAGTTGATTTGGTAAATTTTTGTCTTAAGAATAATTATTTTTATTTTGATGATGTGTCGTATAGACAGAAACAAGGCACTGCAATGGGGGCAGCGTTTGCCCCCATGTATGCTAATCTTTTTATGTCTTTTTCTGAGATTACGTTTTTATTTAATTTGAATTTTATGAAAAAATATGTTAATTCTTATTTTCGTTTTATTGATGATTTGATATTTGTTTGTGAGGGTGGTAGGGATGAAGTTGATGAGTTTATGTTCGAAATACATAAAAATCCTTTCGGCCTGTCATTTGATGGGCTTCAGAAAGGGAATAAAGTGATATATTTGGACCTTGTTTTGGAGGGAAAGGAAAGTGGAGATATTTCATCAAATATACATAGAAAATTTGTCGATGGTAATCAATATTTACACGCTACTAGCTGTCATCCACCCCATGTTTTGAAGGCTTTACCCTTTGGGGAAATATTACGTATCTCAAGATTATGTAGTGATAAGAATTTGTTGTTAAATGAGATAGGACAGACTAGAGATATGTTCTTGAGAAGGGGTTATGATCTAGTTATTATGCAAGAAGCCCAGACCAGAGTATGGGAAGAAACAAGTATAGGTAAGAACGTGAGAGGTAGTATTAACAAGTATAAGTACAATGACACTTATAGTATGTATGAAAATAAAATAAATGATAAAAATGTAGTAAATCCAATCTACTATGTGTCTGTTTATAATATTAAAAGTGAAGAGGTGAGGACATTAATAGAGTACTACTGGAAATACTTGTTGGAGGACAGGTTTTTGCCAGATATTTTTCCCAGGAAACCTTTTTTCTCCTATAAGAGGGGAAAAAATTTGAGAGATATGATAGTACATGGTAAATTTTGTATGCCAGTTGTGAATATACCAGACACACCATCAGTTAGAGGAACATTATGTTGTAATAAGTGCAGCACATGTTGTGAATGTGTTCAATAATATGAATGGTGCTAAGTTTGAACCTAGAGGAACTTATTCACGTAGAAGTAAGGAAGTTATATATGCCCTGAGGTGCCCATGTCAGTTATATTATATAGGGGAAACTAAGCGTGAATTTCGTATCAGATTCATGGAGCATTTAAGGGATATTAAGAATATAAGGGAAGACAAAATGATTGCTTTACATTTTAAAATGTTACATAATAGTGATGTCACTTTATTACAGGGTACAATTTTAGAAAGAGTGGAATGTTTACACAATGATGAAGATGTATTGAAACATAAGTTATTGTATAAGGAAAGTATTTATATTTTAAAATACAAAACATTGGTGCCAAAGGGCTTAAATAATGTGTTGAATTGGAAGTGTTTACTTTAAGGGGGTAATTTATTGCTTAATCATTAATTGAATGCAATTAATTATGTGGGATATAAAAATGTGTGTATTTTTTTGAGTGTCTGTTATTCCTTGAAGGTGGAGACACCGAAGCGCTAGAATAAAAAATAGAGAATCTTACATAGCTGTTTGACTTTTTTGTTTACCACAGTCAGTGGTTTCTTTTGGGTCAGAGTTGTTTGTGTTATAGGTTCATAGGTTCATAGTTGTGTACTTGGCTAATAACCACAAAGGCCTTTTTAAACTTAACCATACATCCCAAATCTCTGACAAGTCCTGTTAAGCAGGGGCTTGGGAGGTGAAATATTTACAAGTAGGGGCCTGGGAGATGAACCATTTACATTAGAGACATAGGTGCCAAACCAGGGATGAATTTCCTCTTCCCTATCCAATGGTCCAAATTACACTTGAATTGGGTAAGGGAGGAACTCTGCTTCACATGGATGAGGAGCCTGTCCCAGAGAAAGGGTAGTCTCTGGGATATATTCCTGTCTCTCCAAGTCCTATTTATATCACAGGTAAGGTTTAAGTCTTTAGAAGGGGTAATTCTGGTGCAGTTTGTTTTGTGGATATGCAGGATGTCCATCAGAGTGGGGTCTGACAATGCCTTGTATGCCAGGCATAGATCGCCCCTCAGTCTATAGGAGACAGAATACAGGGATAGGGCCTTCAGATGGTCTATACAAGACATGTTACTGACCCCTGTCTTTTTTTTTTGTGAAGAACTTCTGTAGATGTTCCAGTTGTTGGATATACCTGGTCAGGTACATACCAAAGGGGGCACTGTACTCAATGACAAGTCTGATGAATGCCAAATACAGTGGAGCAATGACTTCTTTGGGCCGAGATGCTATACCTTTGTTTACAAGTTGCACAACATGGAATGATTTCCTCACTACTGTAGACAATTGATGGTCAAAGCCTAGATTACTGTCTATGTGTTTCTCCAAATCCCTGACTACTGGGTCAAGTCTTAGGGGTGTCTTGAGAATATGATAGCTTCCAGATGTGGATGACTTCCTGGAGGGTACTATTATGCATTTCTTGGCATTTAGTTTTAGTCCTTGACTCTGGCACCAGTTGTTTGTTTGTGTCAGCCCTTCCTGAAGAATATTTGTGTCAGTGGATGATTCAATGAGAGCTCTTAATTTGCAACGATCTGCAAATTTAGTCAGGCAGAAGCCATTGACATTGGCCTTGACTTCAGAGAAGTAAATGCCAAAAAGGAGTGGTGCCAAGACTGATTAGTGAAGGACTCCGCTTATGACTAACCTCTTTGTAGAGGTGGACTCCCAGGTCTAACTTTCTGGGTCCTGTCTGTGAGCCAGCTGGCTGTCTAACAGGTGACATAAGGGTTTATACCTAACCTCAAATTTGTCAAGAATGCACAAGTCAGAGATTGTGTCAAATGCTTTGTCCAGGTCATGGTAGGCAGTGTGAACTATTTTGCCCTCATCCATTGCTTTGGCGACCTTCTCAATGAAGTCCACCAGAATGAGTAGGCCTGACTTGCCCTTGATGAAACCAAATTTTGGTTGGTTCCAGTGTCTAGAGGTTTCCTATGTAATTATTGATCAAGGCTATGATAATTCTTTCAATAGCTTTGCATATGAGACTAGTGAGACTTATGGGTCTGTATTTTATAGGGTCTGTATATGGCCTACCTTTGTGCAGAGGGATGACTGTTACTGTTCTCCATTCATGAAGCATGAAGGCTGTTTGGAGGCTACAGTTCAATACCAATTCCAGAAGGCCTGATAGGTCATGTTTCATGCTATTTAGAAGGCACTCTGGGATACTATCTGGGCCTGTTGATGCAGTGTTCTTGGCCTCAGAGAGAGCATTAAAGACCTTTTCCCTAACGAAAGCAGGGGAAGTTATATTTTATAGTATTTCCTGAAAGAAGGCTGATGAGGGGTAAAGTTGGAGCTGAATTTGTTGGCCAGTAAGTTTGCTATATCTTCTGGCTCAATATAGGTGGCTCCATTTACAATGAGCTATGCACACAACTGTGTATTGCCTTTCTGGTTGCAGACATAGCTAAAGAATATCTTGTGGCTGTCCTTGCCCTTGGAGGCCAAACTTACCTCAATTTTGGTTTTGGTAGACTTTATTTGTCATCTGAGTTGTTTGTTTAGTTTGATGAGAGTGCTTTTATCCTGCTGGATGCTGAACCTCCTAATTTTTACCATGATTTTCTCCCTTCTGTTAAATAGCCTATTGAAGTTGTGATTCCACCAGGGTGGCTTGTTTTTTGAGTTAGTTCTGTACTTCTCCCCGGTGGGTGCAGCTGTCTCTATGCAGCTATTAACATGCTTGTATAAGGTTTCTGTGAACAGTTCTGCCTAGATAACAGTGTTCTTGTGGTTTATGGAGGCATGGTAGGTGATGCTGTGTGCTTGGCCCTGCCAAGTGCTTATGGTAACCTTCAACATGTGCAGGAGTGCACACATATTGGGGAAGGCACAGCAGGCAGTCACAGTGATGTGGTGTGTATGTATTCCATCCACTAAAGGAGGTGATTCAATTATGTAAAAAATGCCCCAAGCTCTGCATCATTAGTGATGTGACTCCAAGTGATGCCTTCAGGTAGTTTACTGAGTTGGTAGTAGTAGTATCCCCTAAATGCAGATGACTTCAGTCAGAAGGTAAAGCCATATCCTCTGAATGTTGAGATGAGAAAATTGCTGTGGCCTGTAGGACTGCTGAAGTGTAGATAAGTGAAGAGCAATAAATACCCACCAGTGCTTCCTAGATGATGGCCTTCTCTGATCAATTCTCTCCTAAGCTCATGGGCAATCTCTTTAGAAATGCAATGTGTTTTAATGGTTTGCAGTAGCTCATAGGAGGACTGATGGCTTGCAGGAATGTAGGGAAAAACATACAGAGAGAAAAAAAAGAAACAATAATATAGTGGAAGCTGTTCAGTTTTGAGCATAATTACATTTAACAGGCTGGAGTATTGTGTGCAAAACACCACAATAATGCAGTCACATCAATTTTATTTATTTTTATTTCCATTTTATTATTAGCGAAGATCCAACTGGGTTATATAAAGTAACCTCTTTTCAGCAGAAGACCAGGGTGGAAAGCTCCTCTAAACATACAGGATAGAAACCACATTGCATATTTATAAATATAACAGATTATTACAGATAAAATGCTTAGGAAAAACAGAAAGTTAACTTACAAGCTAATCTATACAACAGTACACTAGGTATGACTGACAAACAAACGTCAAGGAAAATATTTCAGGTGAGAGCAGAGAGGGTTTAACAGTTTAGCAGTTGTCAGGATGTATGGGTATGGGCATTCAGTATTACTAGTTTCATGTGATGGTGCATTAGGGATTAAGTAGCTGGACTCAGGAGATGGAACATGGCAGTAGATGAGAAGAAAAGGCAGTAAGAACAGTAGAAACATGGCAATTAAAATGAATGCTACAACTGATAATGTGAATAGTATTTAGTGAGTGCTCAGGATTGGGGCCATTTTTATTATTTTTTTCCCTGGATCATATTGGTGGGGTAGTGGTATGGACTTGATTTCCCTAATGGGTTGGATACTCTGGGGCGGGTGCAGTTACAGTGGGGTGAATTGAGAGGAAGGGTTTTAATTCTTTTTTAAAGATATCTTTGGATTTTATTAACCTGGTGTTATTAGGGATGGTGTACCAGACTTTAGCTACATGGTAAGAGAAGAGTCTATTACTGTAGACGTTGGTTGATTTAAACATAGATGTGGTGTGTGAAGCTTCTGACCTTAGCAGTCTGGTGCAAATGTGTCATTGCACGAGATGTTGAGTTGAAGGAAATTTATATGGTTGATATAGTATACTGTGGGCCATTTTCAGTTGTGATAACAAGATATTTGTGAGATCAAAACAGGAAAGAGTATGGAAGGCAATACAGTTTCGGGTCCTGTTTGGAAAATGTGCAGTGAACCTAATTATCTTATTGCAACATTGTTGGAGTCTGTGGATTTGAGCAGATTGCAAGTGGGTGAAGGTTGGGGATGCATGTATTATGCTGGCAAGGAGACAGGCAGTTGTTTTGCTGCTTGATCTGAGAGGTAATTACTTGGCTTTATACAGTCAATTATTACTCTGAGGAGTTTGGCAATGGGTACAATATCAGTTTTAATATTTTAGGGGGAGTTGATTGAAAAGGATTGTTTTGACAATTTTGGGGCTCTAGGGATAAACAGCATACGTTTTTTTTTTGTTTTTTTTTTTGTTTGTTTTTTCAATTTAGCAGCAATTGAGAGGTGTTGAACCATTGTTCAACATTAGAGGAAAGATTGTTGGGTGAGCGATTGTAGTTGTTTTTAGGTTAAGGTGAAGAGATGACAGTCAAATCATTTGTGTATTGTAGTAAGGTGGTGGGTGTGATACTCGAGGGAAATCATTTATGTAAATGTTGAACAACAGAGGGCCTAAGACTGAGCGTTGAACATCAACAATGGAAGGCCCACTGATACGTAGTGAAATGTGCAATTAAAACAATAAGGAACCTTTCACAACACTTTATCTATATCAGAGCAGTGGAATATGTATGTAGTATTTCTGAAGTATTATGTTACTGAAAAATCTACCAGAGAAAAAACCTCCTGAGGAAATGCACCTTCTTTTGACAACAATCTAAGATACCGCTAATTATTTTTTTGACAGCAATGCTAGCCCAGTTCTACTCCAAAAGGTGTTATATTTGTAACGTATAGTTTCAGCCATTCTACTGTCATTATTATTCACAAAATGTAATATTTGGAATGTTCCAAAATGTAGTTATGTAACTGGGAGTGCTGTAGGGGTACAGCATGTAAAAGACAGGTCTGACTCAGGTGAATCTAAAGCAGACTGCAGGAGAAAACTTATCAGACATTACAAGAGTTAAAGCTCTATTTACAGAATATTTGGAATTGCTGCCTTACATTGTTTGGTGTGTTGGTTTCATTCTTGGCTAGGCTGCCTTCTGTGCAACATTGGCATTTGATCCCCATGTCTGTGTAGCTTTTGAGTAGGGTCTGCACATTTCCTCTCATATCCCACAGATATGCTGACAGGTAAATTGATGAAACTCTGATATGATCATAGGTGTATATATGCAACATGCATATGTGTGCTTGCCCAGAACTGACTCCCTACCTGTACCTGTTACTTACTTGGACAGGCTGCAGTGCCCATAATTGTGAATATGACAAAATTGGTGTCTGAAAATGAATAAATGAAATGGACGAGTAGAACAATCAGTTATCCAGAACCACAGACTTGTGAGAAGGCATTACAAAAAACATAAAAGTGGAAAAAAAGAAGACATATGCGGCAAGGCATAGAATAGGCAGTTTAAGAACTCATTTAAATGCATAAGGAAGATAAAATAAACATCAAAGGATGCACAGGCTTAAATCAAATTAGGAAGGAGTAAGTAGGCTGTACAGGATTTATTTATTTATGTATTTATGTATGTATTTATTTATTAGTTTATGTATTTATTTATTTATGTATTTATTTATTTTATTTAGTTCCATTTGTTAGCCAGGATAGTGTGATCAGGCGCAAAACCCCTTTTCAGTGCAGGCCCATAGAGAAAAGCTCCATGTTTACATATTAAGATATAAAACATTACGAACATAGCATTGGATTACAATTTTTAAACTCCTCAAATTGAGTTTGAGAAATATAAAAAGTTTCCAAAAACATGCACTGGCATGTACAAAAGAAAAGCAACAAATATAAATATGACATATACAAAAGTCAGGTGCAGAAATTCACATTGCCTTTAATAAGTAGAACAGAGAATGGTTATAAGAACATACAGTTAGAGTGATGGGGGGGAGTTATCCAGGTGAAGAGCAGGAGCATAACCAATAGTCAAACTGGTATTATTTGAGTCTAGCATTATTTCAGTTTTTCTAGTTGTCATAGTTGAAGCTATATATTGTTCCACAAATTAGTGGCATGATTTGAATGAAGTGAGTAACCAGTTATGGTTTCAGACCTATTAGAAATAAGGAGACATTTATTTCCTGAGTGCAGTTCCCCCATAGGTGAGTAGTACTGGAGACTGTTGCTTAAAGAAGGACAATTTTTTGGGTTTATAAATTAATTTGTGTGCAGTAAGGAGTTATGTGTAGGAGAGATATTTTAGAAGCTTCATCCAGTGTAACTGTTTAAGGAAAACACAGAGATGTGTTCTGGATGGAAGATTTGTTGTGACTTTAGCTATCCTGTTACAGCAGACATCCGGTTTCCTCATATATTAAGAATGCAGGATACTAAGAACTGGAGCTGCTTAAATAAATGATGGGAGAAGTTTGGAGAAACTATGTTTTTTTTCCTAGCAGATTTAACCACCATAAAGAGGAAAAGGAGAGAATGGCTGAAGAAGCCAGAGACCACAAACATCAGGGAGATGAGCAAGACTACAACTGCCACTCCTAATACTCAGAGAATTCAAACACCTTTTCAAACCTTTTCCCATCTGCTGTCCTCTTCCATGCCACCCACCATTGAACCCCTACTTGAAAATTTCTGTAGAGAGATGTCTCCCTCAGGTTCTGATAACCTACCTCCTTGGTTCCTCTCTCACTGCAAAGACTTTCTTACATCTGTAATTTCAGTTTAACCCAGAACATCATGTCTAACAGTCTGGAAAACTGTTGTAGTGATTATCAGCAGCAGCAGCAACAACCCCCTTTTTTTCCTATTTTCTACATGGGGTCAGAATGTTGTGTTAACTGTTGCTATATCTGTCTATACAATACCTTCTTCAGCATTCATGCCTGACTGTAATAGGTTTTCTGTCATTAAATCCATCCACCTCTTTACTGGATGCCCTCATTTCTTCTTGCCTTCTTCCTGTGTGTCCCAAATCTTCTTCACTTGATTGTCTTCTGAACATGTGCCCAAACCACAATAATCTGTTCCCTTTGTCCTTTTCTGCAATTGGAGCTACTTTGGCTTCTGCTCTTATGTCCTCATTTCTTTATCTGTACCATCTCAGGCACGTCATCTCCTTCATCTCTGGCTTCCTCAGCTGCTCTGCCTTTACTACCCAGGTTTCTGTACCATACAGTAGGACTGGTTGCACCACTGTTTTGTACACCTTAATTTTCAACTTCTTTGGCATTCTTCTGTCATACACTACCCCTGGTACTCTGTTTCAGTTGTCTGCAGCCCCTCTGATTCTAGCTTTGGCCTCCTTATTCAGACTTCCCTTCTCTTTAACCACCCTCCCAGATACCTGAAGCTGTTAACCTGTTCCACTATTTTCCCTTCAATTCTCAGCTTCTTCTGATTCCCCCCATTTCCTTCTATTACACAGTTTCATTCCATGTACCCTCAGTTTTACATTCCATTTCCCTACCCTTTGCTAAAGTTCTTGCTCAGCGTCTACCTGTAATGCCACATCAACTGCACACAGCAGCTTTGTTGATATCCCATGTGCCTTCAGTTTTACATTCCATTTCCCTACCCTTTGCTAAAGTTCTTGCTCAGCGTCTGCCTGTAATGCCACATCAACTGCACACAGCAGCTTTGTTGATATCCCATGTGCCTTCGGTTTTACATTCCATTTCCCTACCCTTTGCTAAAGTTCTTGCTCAGAGTCTACCTGTAATGCCACATCAACTGCACACAGCAGCTTTGTTGATATCCCATGTGCCTTTAGTTTGGCATTCCATTTCCCTTTCCTTTGATAAATGTCTTGCTCAGAGTTTGCCTGTAATGCCACATCAACTGCATACAGCAACTTTGTTGATCTGTTCCCTCCGACCTGTTTGTTAATGTAGTCCATCACCACTATGATTAGCAGAGGCCTCAGAGCTGAAACCTGATGCATACCAACTCTCACTGGAAACCACTCTGTGAGACTGAACATTGTTCGTCCTTGAGTCCTTGAGTACTTCTGTATATAGCTTGCGCTAATTCTATTAATCTTTCCAGGAATTTGAACCACTGCAGGACTGCCTAAATCATTTTTATATGGACCTTGTCATATGCTTTATCCAAGTCTAGGAATACCCAGTTGGACTCTTTCCTCATTTCTAGCTTCTTCTCAAGTATCTGTCTCACTGCAAACACTGGGTGAGTTGTGCTACATCCTGATCTGAATCCGATTGCCCCTCCCATCTTACTTTCTACTAGTCTGCATGTACTTTTATGCAAATTCCAAACAGGCATTGGCCAGAGGTCAGGATCTAACCTCTACCTTGTGCATGGGGTTGAAGACCTTAACCATTATGCCAAATGGTCTCATTATGGTCATTATGAAAATTGCTCTTATCAAATCTCTTCCAAAACACCCAAAACCTGAAAGCACCTCCCTCTTTCATCTCATTTCCATTCTTCCTACCCTTGGAAAAATTCTTGAAAAAAAATAATTTGTAATCGGCTTTCTGCCTATATTCAACTATACCATCCTCTGTCATTGAAAGACCATGATTTCTGGTCTAGCTGTGCCATGGACCCTCATAGATGAAGTCCTCCTAAACATGAATAAGGGCAACCTTGCTGCTGCCTCTTCATTGACATCATTAAGAATTTTGCTCTTATTGACCACCCTCCCTTTCTTGCTTAATTTTCGGTCTCCCAGAGTGGTTTCCATTGAGAGTGGGTATGCATCTGGGTTCAGCTCTACAGGATATTGGGATCAGATCTGGTGATGTATCCTGGTTCCATAACTTCCTGTCTAACACATTACTTAGGATTAAAAGGGGGTCTTCAGTATCTGAAAAATCATCACTAGTTTAGGGTATACCCTACCCCTTCTGTTTTTCAAAATTAATCAGCAAGCTTCATTATGACCTACTGACTTAGCCTCTCTTCCTGCACACTGACATTACAGCAATACTCCTATTCTGACATGCTAATTCAACAATTCAATTACAACTACAAAAAGATATCTACTTCTACAGCTTTTGGCTAATCACCCACAAGCCTTAACTTAACTCTACCAAAAACAGTTTGCTGGTTTGGACATTTCAAAAGCTGACAAAATCTCCCAAAACACTTATCAAAGACCTTAACAGAGCTCCACTAGAAACTACAACTTCCTTTAAATATCTGTGGTCATGGCTTGATCCATCTCTTAATTTCCAAATCCATACTGAAAAAAAAACAAGTAAAAAAATAACTCACTGCTGTTTTGAGTTAGGCAAATTTCCCCAATCATATCCATAGCTTCAAAGAAAAACACCTGCACTCTCTAATCTATTGAAAACAAAATATGTTGGTTCATTTCAAGCTCATCACTTCATGAACAGCATTGCATTACCCATGTCAAACCCAAATGGCTACCAATCGAACAAAGAGGCAACCTAGTATTAGACTCTTTCCTAGTCAGACTATTGCAGCCTAACACTTTCCTACCTCTTTTGTCAAAACTCCACTCACAATCTGCCCCCTAACCTCAAGAAGCTCTCCCAGGCAAATGTAAAGACTCCAACCCTTGCAAATCAAACTAAATTATACAGACCACTCATTCGCTATTCTCACTCTAAAACTCTGCCAGTCCCCACCCAGCAATCTAACTGAACAATTTTCCTTCCTTACCTTCAAAGCACATATCGAAAAATACTCCCAGAACAAAATTGAATATAGTTTCTTTTCTGTCAGCCACATTACCTTTCACTTCTTTACCTTGTACTTACCTTGTTTATAACCTGTTTGTCTGAATTTTATTTTTTGGCAAGTTATTCTATTATTTTTTTTTTACTTAAATGCATTTAAAACTCTTCCACCATCAGATTATACATAGTTTTGTATGTATTTATGTAACTATGTAATGTATAAAGCTCCTTATTAGTGTGTTTTGAAATGGTCAAGAGTGATCAGTGTACTTTAATAAACAAATGTAAAAAAGTAAATACAGACTGTGGATTTAAATACTGTAAGTTATCAAAGTCAAAAGCCTAAATAAATATAAGGTAATTCTTACAATGAAACTGGAGAAAAACAAAAATAAAAATGATTTTATTTAAATAGGATTTGCAGCTTTTGCAAAAGGTAGACAGACTGGCAATCTGCATGGTGCAAGAGGTTCTTGCCTAGCATGAAATTATATGTGTTCCATGATAACACCAGTAAATATATCTCACGATTATACAGATGACATGCATTCAGATTGTAACTTGTACCATTACTTAGGAAGTGCTTGGCATCTTTGGCAGCAGCTTTTTAGGAGTCGGAGAGGATGCAAGCCTGTTCTACCTGATTCAGTCTCATGTGCATTTGTTCCAGGTCCAGATATCTTTCCTTGAGGTCTATGCTTGTTGCTCGAAGGCAGGCCGCTACAACTCTACATGTCATCGTGCTACAGTGAATGTGCAAGATATGGTTAGGTTAGCACATTTTTCTAGTTGCTTTTCCCCTTCTGCCTACTAATCATGAAGTCTCCTCCTATCAGACTTGAGCTCATCCACTAGGGTGAAAGTTGTCAGGAGGGTGTTTCACTCAGGCACACATCTGGGAGATTTGTGCTCTTGCCAGCATCATTACAATGACAGCATT